>NC_085137.1:477380125-477661904 GCF_035046485.1 Aedes albopictus | reverse complement strand
TGGGGATGCAGAGGTGCTCTCGGTCTTAAGTAGCAACAACCAGGTTGAACCAGCACACTCTAACATTCCTTTCCCTTCCCAACTGACTATAAGGACGTGACCGGCGCCGTTATTGATCCAAAATGCATGAGCTGCTAAAATTGCACTTTGAGAATAAGTGGAGTGTCCCAGCCCTTATTCATTTGGATCTCAGTGCAATTGGTACCAGCTCAGATCAATCACGGAGGAGCAACCATTGACATGTATAGTCAGATTTGATCGTTTTATAATTACTTTTTCGGTTTCAGTCCGAGTCCGAGCTAGTCCCCTCCTCGTGATTTCGGTATTCGGTTCGTCGATTCTTGTTAAACAGCTTTATCCCGTTGTGCAGCGGATTCTACAACTAGGCAAAGCTGTTTGGCGGATGTTGGCCGCAGATTCTGTGTATTGCCACCACACCAATACATAGCAGAAGTAGTCCCGAAGCTGCCCCGGAATCACGATTTGGTGCCTATCGTTCCCCGCCAGTGTCAGTGGACCCTCCCGCAAACCGAAGAAGTAGTCCAGCAGTCGGTACATGAATGATGATGTTCTTAGGTTTGCTTGCCGCAGCCATGCCATCATGATCCTAGGGTTTGGGCACAGACAAACAGACGTAACACTCTTCAAAACGGCTTGGCACATGCATTTAACGATCAATTCAAATTTCATTTGATTTGCGCGATCGTTCCACCAGATGCGCTAGTGTTCAATCGCTTTGACGTTTGCTAGTGTACACGTTGCTGAATGATGCAAACGAAAATTACAGGCAATTTGTGTAGTAGTGTGCGTGTCAGCTAAACGTCAAATCGAAATCCATCATGGTCGACAGTGTCGCGCGCGGTTCTACCAACAGGTGGCAGTGTGCTCATGAAAATGACACCGGGCAAAAGTTTTTGATGATTTTCCTCTACGAGTTACGTCTGTTTGTCTGTGGTTTGGGTTTGGGCGTCCAGTCACCCCAGGTATTTGCGTGAAGTCTGCGCGTGTAATCTGATTGCAGATAGCCACGATCCTCAACTTACTATCGCGGTTGACTTGTTTTTGTCGCCGTTTGTATGATGTAATGTCAATAATGATATTGCATCTTGCTTTGCTCTTTAGATTACCGTGCAAATGTTCAAACGTTTGAAATATTTGTTCACACGTCAAACACCAAAGGAAGTAGCAAGTAAACAAACCGATTATTCCATGCACCACCCAAAAAGTGTAACCGACGCTGAAAAATTCTAGCAGCGAAACGAACCAATGCATGCCAAAACTGGTGGGAACATATTGTGGTGGACAAAAAATTTTTGCAGGGGGTCGAATACGGTGCAAAAGATGCAATAGTAATATTAATAATAAATAGAATAATAATAACAATTATCCATACTATGTTTATATATAAAAACATAAACTTACCGTTTGCGTTACCGCCGTTGGTGTTCTGATGATTCTGATTGATGGTCTTGTTTTTATTTATTTATTTATTTCTTTTCCCTCCCTCTCTTTTTTTCCCTCTCCTCTTTCTTCAACTTCTCCTTTTGCTTCTTTTGACGCAGCTGAAGACGGCGGGGTTTGGCCCGGTGGTGAAGCGTCCAAACGATCGGTGTTCCAGGTCACGGTTCCAGCGGCTGCTGCGGTGTAGCCACATCGAGGACAATATTGTCTATTCTCAGGAGCCGCCACTGTGATGCTGAGAGGCAGTCAGACTTTGAGTACCAATCACATTCGTACATGTTGTGTTTGCGATGTACAGAAGGAGAAGCGTTGAAATGTTGGTTCTGCAGCACCATACTGATTCCTGTGACAGTTTATCAAGTTCTCGTAGTGGTGCTGTTGTTCCCGATGAAATGCATGTTGTTGTTGTTGATCATAATCGTAGGGTCTGCATCATGCTGCATCCTGAACGATTGATTCGGCGCAAGTAGAAACCAAAAAAAAAGGATTTTTTAACCCGTCGACTACGGGGCTTTCAACAACAAAATTTCAAACCGCTGGCAAAGACGCAAGTATCAATTTTTGCCTTTCTCGTACACTAAGTGTACTGGAAAGGCTATATGTTCACTTCAAAAATGACTTTTTGATAGGAGGCCCGGAGGGTCGAGTCACATATACCAATCAACTCCGCTCGACGAGTTGAGGTGATGTCTGTGTGTGTGTATGTGTGTGTGTATGTATGTGTGTATGTGTGTGGTCAAAATAAACTCACATCACTTTTCTGAACGAAACCTCAACCGATTTTAATGACCGACGGTTCATTCGACGCGGAATCTGGTCCCATTGTTTCCTATTGAAAATGGTTCGGATCGGTCCAGCCGTTCCGGAGTTACGGCCATTTAGGTGTTCCGGACCGGTACCCCAGGAAGGGGCCAGTTATGAAAACGCTACAAACCCATCCATGCGGCACATCAAACTACGGCATTTTCGATAGCTTGATGAATGGTAAGCAGAAAAATAGTCTGAGACCATATCTGAACCGGTAGTGTCCCGGAACCGGTTTCGGGTGTCCCGCCGGAAGTGGCCAAACATAAAAGTGAACTAAACCCATGCATGCGACATATCAAACCGCGGCTTTTTCGATAACGTGATGAACAGTAAACAGGAAAACATTCTCAGACCATATCGGAACCGGTAGTGTTCCAGAACCGGTACCAAATGTCCCGCCGGAAGTGGCCAAGTATAAAAGTTAACCAAACCCATGGGGGTGGAAGCTCAGGTAAAATATTATCTTCTGGGCGCCCATTAAAAACACCACCCCCGGCGAAGACTGGCGCTCAAGCCTAGCTATTTAGCACTGTAGTTGGAGGAAATGCCAATGCAGAACCCGTAGCTTCCGGGAAGGTAAGCCCAGCCCCCTGGGTTAGTGGGTTGGTGTCAGGCCCTGCGAGCCAGCCGTAAAAAAGACTAGCACCGGAAAATCAACAAGAGAAGAATGCGAACCGACACCAATGGCGACGACCACAGCGACGAAAAGGGACTTGCGATTGGAAGCTCGGTACGTGGAACTGCAGATCTCTCAACTTCATCGGGAGCACCCGCATACTCGCCGATATACTGAAGGACCGCGGGTTCGGAATCGTAGCGCTGCAGGAGGTGTGTTGGACAGGATCTATGGTGCGAACGTTTAGAGGTAATCATACCATCTACCAGAGTTGCGGCAACACACGTGAGCTGGGAACAGCTTTTATAGTGATGGGCGACATGCAGAGGCGCGTGATCGGTTGGTGGCCGATCGACGAAAGAATGTGCAGGTTGAGGATCAAGGGCCGATTCTTCAACATTAGCATAATAAACGTGCACAGCCCTCACTCCGGAAGCACTGATGATGACAAAGACGCATTTTACGCGCAGCTCGAACGCGAATACGACCGCTGCCCAAACCACGACGTCAAGATCATCATAGGGGATCTAAACGCTCAGGTAGGCCAGGAGGAGGAATTCAGACCGACGATTGGAAAGTTCAGCGCCCACCAGCTGACGAACGAAAATGGCCTACGCCTCTTCGATTTCGCCGCCTCCAAGAACATGGCCATTCGTAGCACCTTCTTCCAGCACAGCCTCCCGTATCGTTACACCTGGAGATCACCACAACAAACGGAATCGCAAATCGACTACATTCTGATTGATGGACGGCACTTCTCCGACATTATCGACGTCAGGACCTATCGTGGCGCTAATATCGACTCCGATCACTACCTGGTGATGGTTAAACTGCGCCCAAAACTCTCCGTTATTAACAACGTACATTACCGTACATTACCGTAACAACGTACGCCCCGGTACGATCTAGAGCGACTGAAGCAACCGAATGTCGCCACCGCATACGCGCAGAATCTCGAGGCAGCGTTGCCGGACGAGGGTGTGCTCGATGTGGCCCCCCTACACTGAAAGGAGCCTTGCAGTAATGACAAGCACAAAAATGTTTTTAAATTTACCATGGCAAACATGATCATCGACCCACCAACGCTTCTTGTGTGCGTTTTGTTTCTTCTCACATCAACTGGTTCGATAGCTGAGTGGTAACGTGCGAGCCTGGTGATGTCAAGATTCATGGTTCGAATCCGGTTGCCAACAGAAACTTTTTTTAATTGAAAATCGAGTCCATGGTAAAATTGAAAACATAATTCTGTTGAATTAAAACGAAACTCAGTCTGCACAAATTTAGTGGCGTTGTGCATTTAAATTGACCCTCAGAATAGTAATTTTCACCGCAAGCCGCCGTTCAGTGTAGAGGACTGCTGGAGTACAATCAAAGCAGCCATCAACAACGCAGCTGAGAGCACTATCGGGTACGTAGAACGGAGTCGACGAAACGATTGGTTCGACGAGGAGTGCTGAGCGGTTCTGGAGGAGAAGGATGCAGCGCGGGCGGTAGTGCTGCAGCATGGAACCCGACAGAATGTGGAGCGATACAGACAGAAGCGGAAGCAGCAGACCCGTCTCTTCCGGGAGAAAAAGCGCCGCCTGGAAGAAGCGGAGTGCGAGGAAATGGAACTGCTGTGCCGTTCACAGGAAACACGCAAGTTCTACCAGAAGCTCAACGCATCCCACAAAGGCTACGTGCCGCAAGCCGAAATCTGCAGGGATAAGGACGGGAGCCTCCTGACGGACAAACGTGAGGTGATCGAAAGGTGGAAGCAGCACTTCGACGAGCACCTGAATGACGAAGAGAATGTAGGCACGGAGGACCAAGGCAGCGGAGGAAATGACTATGTTGGTGCAGCAGAGGACGGGAACGAACCAACTCCCACGCTGAGGGAAGTTAAGGATGCCATCCACCAGCTCAAAAACAACAAAGCGGCTGGTAAGGACGGTATCGCAGCAGAACTCATCAAGATGGGCCCGGAAAAGTTGGCCACCTGTCTGCACCAGTTAGTAGTCAAGATCTGGGAAACTGAACAGCTACCGGAGGAGTGGAAGGAAGGGATAATCTGTCCCATCCACAAGAAAGGCGACAAGTTAATGTGTGAGAACTTTCGAGCGATCACCATTTTGAATGCCGCCTACAAAGTGCTATCCCAGATCATCTTCCGTCGTCTTTCACCTAAAGTAAATGAGTTCGTGGGAAGTTACCAAGCCGGTTTCATCGACGGCCGGTCGACAACGGACCAGATCTTCACCGTACGGCAAATCCTCCAGAAATGCCGTGAATACCAGGTCCCCACGCATCACCTGTTCATCGACTTCAAAGCGGCATACGACAGTATCGACCGCACAGAGCTATGGAAAATTATGGACGAGAACAGCTTTCCCGGGAAGCTGACTAGACTGATAAGAGCAACGATGGACGGTGTGCAGAACAGCGTAAGGATTTCGGGTGAACTATCCAGTTCATTTGAATCTCGACGGGGACTACGACAAGGTGATGGACTTTCCTGCCTACTATTCAACATCGCCCTGGAAGGTGTTATGCGACGAGCCGGGCTCAACAGCCGGGGTACGATCTTCACGAAATCCAGCCAATTTGTATGTTTTGCGGATGACATGGATATTATTGCTAGGACATTTGGAACGGTGGCAGAACAGTACACCCGCCTGAAACGTGAAGCAGCAAAGGTCGGACTGGTGGTGAATGCGGCTAAGACAAAGTACATGCTGGTAGGTGGGACTGAGCGAGACAGGACAAGCCTTGGCAGCAATGTTACGATAGACGGGGATACTTTCGAGGTGGTAGAAGAATTCGTCTACCTCGGTTCCTTGCTAACGGCTGACAATAACGTGAGCCGTGAAATACGAAGGCGCATCATCAGTGGAAGTCGTGCTTATTATGGGCTCCAGAAGAAACTGCGGTCAAAAAAGATTCACCCCCGCACCAAATGTACCATGTACAAGACGTTAATAAGACCGGTGGTTCTCTACGGGCACGAGACGTGGACGATGCTCGAGGAGGACATGCAAGCACTCGGAGTTTTCGAGCGACGGGTGCTAAGGACGATCTTCGGCGGCGTGCAGGAGAACGGTGTGTGGCGGAGAAGGATGAACCACGAGCTCGCTGCACTTTATGGCGAACCCAGCATCCAGAAGGTAGCCAAAGCCGGAAGGATACGGTGGGCAGGGCATGTTGCAAGAATGCCGGACAACAACCCTGCAAAGTTGGTGTTTGCTAACCATCCGGTTGGTACAAGAAGGAGTGGAGCGCAGAGAGCACGATGGGCGGACCAGGTGGAGCGTGATCTGGCGAGTGTTGGGCGTGACCGACGTTGGAGAGCTGCAGCTGCAAATCGAGTATTATGGCGGCAAATTGTTGATTCAGTATTATCATGAATTTGATGTTAACTAAATAAATGAAATGAAACCCATGCATGCGACATATCAAATAGTGGCTTTTTTGATATCCTGATGGACAGTAAGCAGGAAAATATACTCAGACCATATCTGAACCGGTTGTGTTCCGGAGCCGGTACCGGGTATCCCGTCGGAAGTGGCCAAATATAAAATAGAACTAAAACCATACTTACGACATATCAAACCGCAGCTTTTTTCATAATCTGATGAACAGTAAGCAGGAAAGCATTCTCAGATCATATCGGAACCGGTTCCAGATGTCCTACCGGAGGTGGGCAAGTATAAAAATTAACCAAACCCATGCATGCGACATATCAAATAGTGGCTTTTTTTTATATCCTAATGAACAATAAGCAGGAAAATATTCTCAGAACATATCTGAATCGGTAGTGATCCGGAACTGGTTCCGGGTGTCCCGCCGGAAATAGCCAAATATAAAAGTAAACCAAACCCATGCATGCGACACATCAAATCGCGGATTTTAAAGTATTTTGATTTGGCAAAAAAAAAAATCCGGCCATATTGGGGAAGGGACAACCGGTAGTGTTCCACAACCGATTACGATTGTCCAATCGGAAGTGGTCAAATGTAAAGGAGAAACAAACCCATAAATTCGACAAATTAAATGACTTTTTAGGTAACCTGATTAACGGTTAACAAGAAAAAAAAATCATAGATCATACTATGGAAAACCAATAGTGTGCCGAAACCGGTTCCAGGTGCCCCAACGGAAGTGGTCAAATGTAGAACGGAACCAAACGCATACACGTAGCACATTAAATAACGGCTTCTTCGATAACGCAAGGAATGGTCAGCAAGAAAATATTCTCAGGCCACATTCGCCGGCAGCGTTACGGAACCAGTTTCGAGTGCCTCGCCGAAACTGACGAAATGCACAAATGAACCAAACCCGTGCATGAATTACATCAACTTGCGACTTTTCAGGAAAATCGATTAATAATTTGCATGAAACTAGTCTAAGGCCACATCAGGGACAATCGGTAAGTGGTAAAATGTGAACCAAACCCATGCGTGTGGTACCATAAAACCACGCTAATTCGACAATGATTGCTGTCAAATTACCTGGGGAAGCTTTTAATTCGATGAACTAACTCTAGTTTAGTTTTGTTTAGATTGTAAGATTTGTTTTTGAACACAAATCTTACAGATATGGTGGTGGTACGAATGAATTAACTACATCGGCTGTTTTCCTACTTT
Organism: Aedes albopictus; assembly: GCF_035046485.1. Lineage (NCBI taxonomy): Eukaryota > Metazoa > Arthropoda > Insecta > Diptera > Culicidae > Aedes > Aedes albopictus. The sequence goes on along the minus strand of NC_085137.1, from coordinate 477,654,398 downwards.
ACGCATCGACCAATGTGGCGCTAGCTTCTATGCGCGAAAAACTGCTAAAAATAAATCGCAAAAATATTGTATGGCGAATAGCATCTAAAGGCACATTTCTCGAAGGGGAATACATTATTCGAAAAAATATTTGGTAGTGGTTGTGCACAATGGCAACCACTATTATGCCTACCAAATATTTTTTGTAGGAAGAGCTTTCTATTTCAAGTAATTCAAGTTTAGATGCTTTTCGCCATACAAAATTAAATGGATTTACTCCTGCTGATCAACTGTGGCTTCGCGTCAAGCGGGTAGTCCATTGATAGCTTGTTCATATTACGATTTTTGGCTTCCGAAGTTCATTGCGGTTGATCACCAAACGGATCAGGTGTCAGAAAACCAAATTTGAACTTCCAGAAGTGGCAGCTGCACGAGGAGCCGCTGCGGATGTGAGTAACATCACAATATCGAATCATTCGTATTTACAGTGTATTGCACTGTGACATTTGATCATTTTTTAATTCGACAAATGTCGAATGAGCGGGATACGAATTAAAAAGTGTCGTATTGAAGAGTGATGAATACGCGGGGTTTGACAGTACATCAAATAGCAGCTTTTTTAATAACTTCTTCTACACTTCTTTATTGTTTTCAACGGTCAATAAAATGTAACCTAAAATGTGCAGAAAAAAACTTTGTCGAAGACCGCAAAGTGATATGTGATTGTGTAAAAAGTTATATCTTAGCTTGTTAGTATCGTCTTGATATTGATCAGCCTCCAGTGTTAGTGAAGGTGCTCAAGCAGTCGGACTATGTGCCATCAATAAGTTTTAAGTCAATTCAATGATGGCTTTGATAAAATGCTTGATTTTCTTAAAAAAATATCAGGATTTAGGAACACTTTGACTTACGTCGACGGAAAGATCGTGAGAACGTAAACGACGAGAAAGGCACTATCACCACTAGGGGGATTAATTTAGGTTTTTTAATGAAATTTTGTGGTTCATTTCATTATTAGTTGTAGTTTCAATTATGCTGGGAGATTCGAAAATTGGAGCCCCGAGGACAGTTTTATTCCGGTGGAGGGGTAAAAATTGCATAACTTTCTTTTAGCAAGGCCCTATTAGTTGGAATTCCAATGACTTCATCTGAAAAGTTTTTAGTTCCATGTACCTATTATTGTATATTATGTCAGGCCAGGGGGTTTAGAAGTACACGCAAATAAAACCGTTCCGATATTCCGGAACAAAATATCACGAGAAGCGGAACCTACATCTTATTCAATTTCGTGATGTAGTTCTAGTTAACGTGATGAGATAATCCAGTTTTCGAGATGAATAGTCATAAATCTAGGAACAAACTTTGCGGTCGTTCGATTGGTCTGTCCATTTCATAACGCTTTGCAAAAATGTGAACTGCTATCACGATATTGCGATCCACATCAATCACATTCGCGATTTAGTTCCGCTCTCCGGAACTCCGTTCATGCGTGCTGTCATGATTGGTAACGCACGCACAAAAACAAACATCCTCTCTGCAGCTACTGTCCATACAAATGTCGCGAACGTCTACTCTCGCTAAATTGGTTCTGTTGCTTGCAAAATATATTGTTACAGCTTATTCAAGTATCCTAAATGTGAAAAAGTTCAGTGCAATTGCAGTTGTGTGTTTGGTACTGTATGTAAGTTGTGTTTTAGTGGATTTTTTTTATATTGACCCTATGCAAGCGCCTGCCGCAAGTGCCAGTGTATAAAACCAACAGTAATAATTGTTGCCGAACCATTCCGCTCATTGTATTACGATATTTGTCATTATCGAAATGTGTATCCTCATATTGTGCGGCAGTTTATCTTGATTGTGATAGGTAAGTATGTTGTAAAAGTCAATATAAACGTAGACAAAGTTCAATTACGACACGACGAAAATGCTTTGAAATTTATCGTCGACTAAATGCCGACCGTGAAATAGGTGCTCATGTCCGTGAACAAAATCGCGTTTATGGGAACGTAGCTGTGAACAAAGTTCTAGCCTTTGAAAACAATGTTGCCACTCTCATGAACTGATGGATGTTTCTGGATCGAAAACCACGTTTCTGTGATTTTCCGTAGTGCCGGTGCTCGATTTCGCAGGCGTTACGTTTAGTTTGCGGAACATTGTTCCTTGTTGTTCTTGAATCCATGATTTTTATTCATGGTGTACAATCGTACGCCATGTTCCAGCTCGTTCCAGATTTCGTGACTGAAAGTTGACGGTTTCTGGAACGGTTTTATTTGCGTGTATATTTGTAGTGTAGAACTTTTTTAAGGCTTTCAGACAAATCTTTTCCTAGCGTGCCTTAATATCTTTCACAAGCGCACATAAATTTGACTCAAAATTGTAAATGTTTTTAAAGCTAAGAAATTCTCACAGGTAGTTTGGAAGGAATCTCTGGCAGAATTACTAATGATTTCAAAGAAGGCTATTGAGCTTGGAACATTTTCTAAAGAGGTCAATTGAGGAATTGTTGAAGAAATCCGTGAATGGTTTTCTGTATGGAACTTTCGTGTAATTTCTGGAGGAATCTCTGGATGAATTTCTAAAGGAATTCCTAAAGGATTTCTGATGAAGTTCGTGGAGGAATTTCTGAAGTAATCCTGCAAGATTTTTTAAAATATGCCTATGAGAAATATTTGCAGGAATATCCAATGGAAATTCCGAAGAAAATTTCTAAATGGTTCCTTGGTACTTTCTTTTGAAAGAGTACATGTAAAGGAATTCCTGAAGGAATGCTTACAGAAATTTTCGGAGGAATTTCAAAAAAAAAAATTTAGAATTACACCTCGTAGGACGAATTTGTGGAAAAATACCTGGAAAATTCATAATATTTGGAGGAGTTTTCGATGGAAATGTGTATCATGATGTTTCGCTGCCCAAACCACGACATAAAGATCATCACAGGAGATTAAAACGCTCAGGTAGGCCAGGAGAAGGAATTCAGACCGACGATTGGTAAGTTCAGCGCCCACCAGCAGACGAACGAAAACGGCCTACGACTCATTGATTTCGCCGCCTCCAAAAATATGGCCATACGTAGCACCTTTTTCCAACACGGCCTCCCTTATCGTTACACCTGGAGATCACCACGCACAGCAGACGGAATCTCAAATCGACCAAGTTCTGATGGACGGACGGCACTTCTCCGACATTATCGACGTCAGGACCTATCGTGGCGCCAACATCGACTCCGACCACTATCTGGTGATGGTCAAACTGCGCCCAAAACTATCCGTCATCAACAATGTACGGTACCGGTGACCGCCACGGTACAACCTAGAGCGACTGAAGCAATTGGATGTCGCCTCAGCATACGCGCAGAATCTCGAGGCCGCGTTGCCAAACGAGGGCGAGATCGATGAGGTCCCTCTTAAGGACTTCTGGAGTACAGCCGAGAGCACCATCGGGTACGTGGAACGGAATCGACGGAACGAATGGTTCGACGACGAGTGCAGAACGGCTTTGGAGGAGAAGAACGCAGCGAGAGCGGTAATGCTGCAGCAAGGGACCCGACAGAACGTGGAACTTTTCAAACAGAAGCGGAAACAGCAGACCCGCCTCTTTCGGAAGAAAAAGCGCCACCTGGAAGAAGCGGAGTGCGAAAAAATGGAACTGCTGTGCCGTTCCCAAGAAACATGGAAGTTCTATCAGAAGCTCAACGCATCCCGCAACGGCTTCGTGTCGCGAGCCGAAATATGCAGGGATAAAGACGGAGGCCTCTTGACGGACGGACGTGAGGTGATCGAAAGGTGGAAGCAGCACGGCAACGGAGGAATCGACGACGCCAATGCAGCGGAGGACGGAAATGAACCAACTCCCACGCTGAGGGAAGTTAAGGATGCCATTCACCAGCTCAAAACCAACAAAGCAGCTGGTAGGTAAGGATGGTATCGCAGCTGAACTCATCAAGATGGGCCCAGAAAAGTTGGCCACCTGTCTGCATCGGCTGATAGTCAGGATCTGGGAAACCGAACAGCTACCGGAGGAGTGGAAGGAAGGGGTAATCTGCCCCATTCACAAGAAAGGCGACCATTTGGAATGTGAGAACTTCAGGGCGATCACTATTTTGAATGCTGCCTACAAAGTGCTATCCCAGACATCTTCCGTCGTCTGTCACCTAAAACGAATGAGTTCGTGGGAAGTTACCAAGCCGGTTCCATCGACGGCCGGTCGAGAACGGACCAGATCTCCACCGTACGGCAAATCCTCCAGAAATGCCGTGAATACCAAGTCCCAACGCATCACCTGTTCATCGACTTCAAGGCGGCATACGATAGTATCGACCGCACAGAGCTACGGAAAATCATGGACGAGAACAGCTTTTTCGGGAAGCTCACCAGACTGATCAGAGAAACGATAGACGGTGCGCAGAACAGCGTAAGGATTTCGGGTGAACTATCCAGTTCATTCGAATCTCGACGGGGACTACGACAAGGTGATGGACTTTTCTGTTTACTATTCAACATCGCCCTGGAAGGTGTTATGCGACGAGCCGGGCTCAACAGCCGGGGTACGATCTTCACGAAATCCAGCCAATTTGTATGTTTTGCGGATGACATGGATATTATTGCTAGGACATTTGGAACGGTGGCAGAACAGTACATCCGCCTGAAACGTGAAGCAGCAAAGGTCGGACTGGTTGTGAATGCTGCAAAGACAAAGTGCTTGCTGGTAGGTGGGACTGAGCGAGACAGGACAATCCTTGGCAGCAATGTTACGATAGACGGGGATATTTTCGAGGTGGTGGAGTAATTCGTCTACCTCGGTTCCTTGCTAACGGCTGACAATAACGTGAGCCGTGAAATACGAAGGCGCATCATCAGTGGAAGTCGTGCCTACTATGGGTTCCAGAAGAATCTGCGGTCAAAAATTCACCCCCGCCCCAAATGTACCATGTACAAGACGCTAATAAGATCGGTGGTTCTCTACGGACACGAGACATGGACGATGCTCGAGGAGGACCTGCAAGCACTCGGAGTTTTCGAGCGACACGTGCAGGGGACGATCTTCGGTGGTGTGCAGAAAAACGGTGTGTGGCGGAGAAGGATGAACCACGAGCTCGCTGCACTCTACGGTGAACCCGACATCCTGAAAGTGGTTAAAGCTGAACGGATTCGGTGGGCAGGGTATGTTGCAAGAATGCCGGACAGGGTCGTTGGTGTTTGCCAACCATCCGGTTGGTACAAGATGGCGTGGAGAGGCGCAGAAGCACGATGGGCGGACCAGGTAGAGCGTGCGCTGGCGAGCGTTGGGCGTGACCGACGTTGGAGAGCTGCAGCTGCAAATCGAGTATTATGGCGGCAAATTGTTGATTCAGTGTTATCATGAATTTGATGTTGAACTAAATAAATGGAAATGAATGAATCACATCAAAAATTGTCATTTATGGTCCATAGTGCACCCAAGAAGCCAGCATGAATAGCCGAGGTCTTGGTTCCATCGAATCTGAACACGTATCTCTATAGATACCCAGTACCCAGCACTGTGTATGTGTACTTTCGTTACATGTGCAGCGCTTTCTCCGCTAAAAGCACGAATCCCGCTGGGTGCAATAAATATCCCTTCACTTATCGTTAGCTTTACAGCGAGTGGTCTTCTGGTCGGTTTCCTCGGTGAACGAACGTTTGTTGTTCTTCGCTCGCACCAACCACCCTACCCTACTGCACTCTAGCTGTGGTGGGTGCGAATGGAGCCCCGAAAAACAGAGTCATTTTTCTCGCAAGGCTGAGCAAAGCTTTATATAGACGTAGACGTAGAGGGTACATCCCAACTCACTTCACATCGCATCGTAAGTAAGGTAGTGTCACAAATCCGGTAGAGCCTGTCTGCGTCTACGCCCGCCTCTTCGTTGGCAGACAGATGCAACAGTTAAAATTGTGCCTTCCGGGTTGGGGCAGAGCGATGAATCACTTCAAATCCAGGCTTTGAGAATTCCTCTGAGGATTCAAAGCCTTTGAAAGGGTAGAACTGATTGGTCCCATGGAGTGGGATAAGAATAGATCTCGTGCAAATTAGCTTTTTCGGTGGATTTCGTGACCGTGAAGTAGAAACAGATTTATTTCGTTTTAAAATCAATCTGCATCGAACCACGAAGCGAAGATTCCTTTCTTCCGGTGCTAATTGACTTCCGCCAGAAGCGATACGCCTCAGTTGGAATTAACGGAGCGTCACATCTTGAGCATGATATCAGTTAATGAGTTGTGAAAATATAGATAGCGAGGCAATTCAAAATTCTCATGAAACCTAGTGTAAGAAAAACACAGTTTCTCAGATTGTGACTTGCTCTCAAACAGCTAAAATTGCTCAATGAATATGCATAACTAAAAAATTGAATGCTTTCTTGGTAAAGCAATATTTTTTTTTTGTAAACCACCAGTTTACAAGTCGATATATCTGACATTGATGTGAACACCTGAAATCAAAGATCATGATGTAAATTTCACAAAAAGAAAAGTTATTAAAAAAAACTCTTCATTCTTGGGGGGATTTGGGATTGGGATTTGAAACCACGACTGCGTATTGCTAGTCTGGCGCATTAACCATCTTAGCCGTATGGAGATATAGAAATACTGTAATGAAAACTTTGCGTCACGCAGCTAGTGTTGACATTGTAACAACGAAGGTGAACATTTTCAGTTTTTATGATTATTTTCGGAAATACTTAAAAGTACAGTTCATTTTTTCATGTTCGTATTAAACGCAAAAGCATTTAAAATATGTTGGCATCTTCAAGTAAGTTTCTGATGCAGATTTATCCATGCATGTGTGAACTGTATAAGAAAAAGCTGTCTTACTTCAAGTGATTCAAGTTTAATCATCCGTTTGAGCGGATGGTTTACGGTTGATCATCCTAACAATTACGTACCCTGAGAAACAAATTAGTCTTATCAGCAAGAATAATACAAGTTTTCTGCAAATTTCTTTGCGCAAAACATTCAACTCCCATCAGGAGATTTAGGAGTTCCATCTTTGCACCTATTGGCGCCTATCTTGCGATCCATGTGCTCGGCTCGGGCAGCAGCTTAGTCGTGATACCGCCTTGCTTAGTATTTTACACCGAGCAAAGAGACCTCCTCACTACTCCAAACTGCGGAGAAGCACTGCCGACGAGTGATAGAGAGATAAATGTGATCCAATGGCTCAGCCATTGCATTGCACTGACTGCTGGCTCGACTACCATAGGTGGAAAAGCCCCCGCGTTCAATTCCTGGCTCATGGTGAAGCCAAAGTTTTCTCTGTCCAAACACGGCGTGGTACGATAAAACTTTATCCATTATGTGCTGGCGGCTGAGACGGAGGTGATGCGACTGGTGGTATGTGGTGCGTCGTTGTAGTTGGTCCTAAATAAAACTTGGCAGCAGCTTCGGGATCGACGCCCACCCGAAGAAATAGAAGACGCGATGATGTAGGTTGAGCGTTATGTTGCCAATGGCGAATTAAGGAGTTTCTCATCAAGATTTGTAAATGAATGTTTGTTAATTCTGTAGAAAATTTATTTAGAGGTTTTTATTTATACATTATTGGTTTTGTTTTTGTTTATAAGAAATGTTGAATTTTCTGATGATCGATCGACTGTGTGGTTCAATATTATAATTTTCGGCTACGCAGGCTGAATTAAATCAAACAATATTTAAGCTATAGGGGGTGGGGCAACTTTTTTTTTCTCACAAAAAAAGTACAACATGCTGTTACTTTTCATAGAGTGCATAAAAAAATCCGTTAGAACCGTTCGGGTAAAACACTATTTTTTTAGACAACTAATTTTTGAGCTGTCATATCTCGGAAACTAGTGAACCGAATTGAATGAATTTTTTAACGTTTATCAACAATATATTGATTCTTAATACAACGTTAAACTTCAACTTCAAACCTCATTTTCGTCCATTTGACATTAACCAATCTATGTTTCAACGTTCCATGATCTATAACACAGCGCAACATTTTTTTGTCTCAAGAGCAAACTTATGTGTCTCCGAAGGATTTTGGGCCGCTGAATCCGAATCCGGGCTCAGATTTGCTCCAACACGTCACAATTTTGAGCTATACCTCAATTTATAGGGAAAAATATGCGATTTTGGGCTTTTTTGACTGCAAGCCATTAAGCATGGAAATTTTTTTTTTAAGCAATCAAAAGGCTAATTGGTCAATTGACATCTAAATTAACGACTCATGCAAAATATTTCGTTTTACCTAATCAAATTTGATAGATTTAAGCATTTTATGTAAGTATGAAAACTTGCATGCAACTTTTGGAGGGTGACTTGTATGGGAAATATCGTACCTAACATAAATCACTTAAAACTATCAAATTCGATTTGGTAAAACGAAACATTTAGTATGAGTCGTTAATTTAGATGTTAATGGACCAATTAACCTTTTGATTGATTAAAAAAATATTTCCATGCTTAATAACTTGCAGTCAAAAAAGCCCAAAATCGCATATTTTGCCCTATAAATTGAGGTATAGCTCAAAATTGTGACGTGTTGGAGCAAATCTGAGCCCGGATTCGGATTCAGCGGCCCAAAATCTGTCAGAGACACATAAGTTTGCTCTTGAGACAGATTTAAAGTTAATTTTTGTTACGCTGTGTAATAGGCTAGTTTTCTGAAAAGTGAATTAAAAAATTTCCCATTTTGGTCACTAACCTTTACAGGGCGGCGCCTGAAGATGAAGACAACCAGAATTTTCAAACCGCAGAAAATCGCACAGGTCGCTAAATTTCGCATCTGATAAAACAAAATTTTTGATTTTCTCTACAATATCATCAAATATATGTACACTGTGGTGCATAATTGATCGGACATGCGCCGATTTTCATACAAAATGGCCAAGTTTGAGATGCTGTAACTATGATTTGCTTTGGTGGATTGAGTTCAATTTTTGACACGGAACTACGAATATGCTGAATTGTGTGTATACAAAGTATAAAATGTTTTCGTTCACAGGTCTGGGCGTGGCAAGGCGTTGAAAATATTGCAAAAGTGATCGGACAGCGGTACCCCTTTGATTTACACGCGTGCCGCTGTCCGATCACTTTTGCAATATTTTCAACGCCTTGCCACGCCCAGACCTGTGAACGAAAACATTTTATACTTTGTATACACAAAATTCAGCATATTCGTAGTTCTGTGTCAAAAATTGAGCTCAATCCACCAAAGCAAACTATAGTTACAGCATCTCAAACTTGGCCATTTTGTATGAAAATCGGCGTTTGTCCGATCAATTATGCACCACAGTGTACTTATTTCATCTGGTATGTGAAACTACATGGCTCTGGATCAGTGTGGTCTGGTTGTTCATCGAATTTGAGCTAATTTTGTTACTGTTATAGTCATTTTGTTTAATGACATTGGGCACGCAGTTTATTGATATCCGCTTATTAGGCCTACATTATCACATGTTAAACATCAAATATGTTCATTTTTATTTTTCTAAATATCTAAAATCTAAAAATCTAAATATCCCATATTTAGCGTGTAATAGTGCCTTGAACTTTTCGCATTTTTTCCTGCCGCACCCTGTACCACACAAAAATTACTAAATGTGTTCTTCCTTTACTCTAAATAAGCTCTAACATATCTTATTAAAGATAACTTGAGAACAGAAGTGGAAAACCTTTGGACAGCAACACTAATTTTTTTTTAAATTGACGTAAAATAAATACATTTTTTCGAGAAAAACCTAAAGTGTCAATCCTTACCTTACCTTACCGGTCAGGCTAAGGCCGGGGTGGCCTCTGCTGTACATAGTAGCCGCCTCCATTCCACTCGGTCCATGGCTGTTTGTCTCCAGTTCCGCACTCTGCGTAGGGTCGGCAGATCGTCCTCCACTTGGTCGACCCACCTAGCTCGCTGCGCTCCACGTCTTCTTGTTCCGGTCGGATGACTCTCGAGAACCATTTTAGTCGGGTTGCTATCCGACATCCTGATGACGTGATCCGCCCACCGTAGCCTCCCGATTTTCGCGGTATGGACGATGGTTGGTTCTCTCAGCAGCTGATGCAGCTCGTGGTTCATTCGCCTTCTCCAAGTCCCGTCTTCCATCTGCACTCCGCCGTAGATGGTACGCAACACCTTCCGTTCGAAAACTCCAAGGGCGCGTTGGTCCTCTGCACGTAGGGTCCATGTTTCGTGCCCATAGAGGACGACCGGTCTAATCAACGTTTTGTAGATGGTTAACTTCGTGTTACGGCGAACTTTATTCGATCGTAGAGTTCTGCGGAGTCCAAAGTAGGCACGATTTCCTGCCACAATGCGCCTCTGAATTTCTCTGCTGGTGTCGTTGTCGTCGGTCACCAGTGAGCCCAAGTACACGAATTCTTCAACCGCCTCGATTTCATCACCGTCGATATAAATTCGGGGTGGCGGGCGCGGTGATTCCTCCCTGGAGCCCTTTGCCATCATGTACTTTGTCTTCGACACATTAATGACTAATCCGATTCGCCTGGCTTCCCTCTTTAGTCGGATGTACGTTTCCGCCATCGTCTCAAATTTACGAGCAATAATATCAATATCATCGGCGAAACCAAGCAGCTGAACGGACTTCGTGAAAATCGTCCCACTCGTGTTTATCCCCGCTCTTCTTATTACACCCTCCAAAGCAATGTTGAACAGCAAGCACGAAAGACCATCACCTTGCCGTAACCCTCCGCGAGATTCGAAGGGACTCGAGAAAAAAAAAGTGTCAATCCATGATAACTTTTTTCAACGTTTAAAAAATATCTATGTTTTAATAGTTTGAGAAGCATTTATATATTGTTAGTGTACGTACAAAATTTCATTCAATTCGATTCACTGGTTTCCGAGATATGACAGTTCAAAAAAACAAGATGTCTAAAAAGTGTTTTACGAGAACGGTTCTAGCTTCGCGAAAGATTAACCAATCGAGCTCAAATTTGTACCAATGTTGCACATATAATAGGCTGACAAACAGCAAAAATTTGAGAATTTTTGATGCACTCTATGAAAAGTTACAGCTTGTTGAACTTTTTTTGTGAGAGAAAAAAAAGTTGCCTATCCCAAACATTTTGGCCACCCCCTGTATTTGCACGACGTGTAACGTCAAAACGTCTGGCAAATATTTTCGATTCGACACATTGTTGTTTTCAATAACAATCGCGTAATCTGAATATCGTTCAATTTCCGTAGGTTTAGTGGTCAATAACACAGCGTAAACTTGCATACAACTTTTGGAGGGTGACTTGTATGGGAAATATTGTACCTAACATAAATCACTTAAAACTATCAAATTCGATTTGGTAAAACGAAATATTTTGCATGAGTCGTTCATTTAAATGTTAATGAACGAATTTACCTTTTGATTGCTTAAAAAAATTTCCATGCTTAATGGCTTGCATTCAAAAAAGCCCAAAATCGCATATTTTGCCCTATAAATTGAGGTATAGCACAAAATTGTGACGTGCTGAAGCAAATCTGAGCCCGGATTCGGATTCAGCGGCCCAAAATCTGTCAGAGACACATAAGTTTGCTCTTGAGACAAAAAAATGTTGCGCTGTGTAATCCGAATAAGCCACTCCGTGACAAATGGCTAGTGTTTACTATTTATTCTATTGATAGCCCATTGCTAAAGATTTGTACATAAGACAGTGAGAAAATATTTGTCCAAAAAGAAACCAATGCTCAAACATTTTGTTTGACTCGATCAAATTTTCATGAGTGTCAAACAGATGTTTGATCTTTAGTTCATTTCATGTCAAATATTTGACAATTTGTATTTGAGGCCTTACAGTTGCTTGTGGCTGCGTGACCCGAGTGAGTGAAAGTGACATACAGTGAACAACGCGATTTTCGTTCAGTTTTCGATCAAATGTTTTTGATCAAAGTGATTAAAGTAAAAAACACTATTTATCGCCCGTTTTGCCAGCATAAAGTCGGCTAACGATACCCCCCACTGTCCAGGGGGCCTTGGAAGCGGCCATGACACGCCAAATAATTGAAAAAATGGTGATTACCTAGGGGGCTGTTCATAAACCATGCAGACCAAAATTTGTATCGAGGAACGGTTGTTTCTCCCAAAAAGACCCACAATACCGAATCCAGTGGAATCTCGATCGACACATTCATCAAAGCCAAGAAGAAGTCTAAAATCTACAAGGCTGATGGAAATGTTATAGTCGATTGAGCTCCTTCTCGTTACGCTCAGTCCTCCCATCTTTCATTTTTTTTCCGTTCATTTGGTTTTTGGGTTTCGAAAACATTAGGTTGTTGGCCTATGGTCCCCTATCTAACATGGTGGGGCTGCCAGCTTAGGTATAGCTTCCAGTGGAGGAGCACTTCTTACTCAGCTACTGGATGTCAGAACAGAACAGACGCTATTTGGACCGCAACTCCACAGACGCTCGGGGTCGATGGAGCTCTGTTTTGTTCAGCTTCGCCAGATACTAGTGCACATAGTGATGGGTTCGTCAACGAGACAAGAACGTTCCTGCTCTCGGTCAATCAATCTTCACAGTGCAGTGGAATATGAATGACTACATCAACAACTTTACGGACCTAGATATTCCAGTGAATCAGTTCCACGCTGTGGTAATCGCATAAGTCGTACAAATACCACAGTAATGGACAATATTCTCCGCCGTCAGTACCGTTGGTACACAAAAACTGGAGCTAACATTATATCAGTCCGTTGCCATCGGTCGGGACAGGGTCCCAAATCTGGGGGTTGGTTAAAATCTGGGGGTGGTTAAAATCTATTTTGAAAATTGGAAACCTACATACACAATTAAACGCCTAACAGTATGCAATGCTCGGGTAATTTAACGAAGTTCAAACTATTCCAACAACAAAACATTTAAAATAGTGATTTTTTAAACAAAACATCAATGTGAAATGATTTGCACGGCTTCCACAATCATTTTTGTACTCTATAGATTTCAATCTGTGAACATTGTGTGGGTTTGAATGTGTTTCACATGGCACTATCAAAGTAACCCCAACACTGTCCGTCTTACCCACCCTCAAGGCGGACCGTCTTACCCCCACACAACGCAAAATATTAATTCCACCACCGTTATCCATAATCCTTGAAATTTACCTGAATTTCGTTGTGTACAGCACGGGACAGTTTAAAACAGCTGGGAAACACAAAATAAAATGCGAAAACTTAGCAATTTAATGTTAAAAAAGCTTATTTATTGCCGTTTAAAAATTAGACCCCATCACAGAAGCGTGTAGCCAGGTAAACGATTGTTTATTTTTTGCACTTTTGACATATGTATTCTCTCATGGAGTGGTTCAATAATCATCAACTAATAAGAAGAAAGAGTTAATCGAAAAAGAAAGCCAAATTTCAGCTCTTAAGTGACAGACTAGTTCTGTGGTCCATCTTACCCCCACCCCCCCCTACAACCGTTTTCTATACAGAAGCAGCAGCAATGGTCCACTGCACGAATTTATGCTGGCCTCCTTACTCTCACAGAAAATTTCGTGTGGGAGTGAGCAGGCCAGTATAAATTCGTGCAGTAATCCATTCTTGTCGATGCGAAGAAACTGTCTGATGAAAGAAAATTGATTGTTAGTGCGATCACTACTATCTGCTTCGATATGAACAAACGTCCTTTAATTCAGGCCGTCTAGGATCACTCTTTGCTGATGTGGAAAACAATCCGACACTCATGTAGGTCCCTGGTCATTATGGTATCCTGGGTAACGAGGGCGGTAATAGATTGGCAACCATCGGCCGCCAAGAAATTCTTTTGACTTCAAAAGATCCTGGTGACGATGTCAAGACCTGGGATAAAGCAAATATCAGAAGCGGTTGCGATTTAGAGTGGCATGAGGATTGGCCACTCTTTTTGAGAAAAATAAAGGCTTGATCAGATACAGCTTGCTGGCGGAGGCAGAAAGTCCTTTCTCGACTCCGAACTGAGCACTCGTGGGTGTCCCACAACATGAGTGGAGATAGCGGCTCTCGGAAAACATGTGACGTCTGCAAGGTTCACAATTCGACTGCGCACGTGATAAGTAATTGCCCGAATTTTCTGTCAAAGGACCAAAACACAGCTGATCAAGCAAAGCACAGACTAATAGCGTGCCATTGGAGTCTGTATAAAGAGCTTTCGTCGAGAACAGCGAGGAGGGTACAATCCCTCTGCGATGCCAACAATAACTGAGGCTGCAAAGATCAGGTCATCATAGATATGATGCAATCATTGTGGGTCAAGCCATCGAACAGTAGAGGATCTTGAGCATGGCGTACATCGATAACAAGAATGCATGCGACTCAGTACCACAGTCTTAAGGTACTGCAGTTGTACAAGGTGGACAAGGTTCTTGCATCGTGTCAACCATGTTCTGAGGAGTTTACTGTCAGTCGTCAACAAGGTAAAGGCAATCAACACGTTTGCGGTGCCCCTGTTGACCTACAGCTTTGAGGTGGTAAAGTGGACCAAGAGTGTCCTCGAGGTGTTAGAACGAGCAGTACGATCAGAGTTTCCCATTGTTCATGTATACATAAATTTGAGAGCGAGCCTCCCACCAAATTGTCTCCCAGCTCTTCAAAATCACAGTGTACTGCGCTGCTAGGAGGCTCACGAAAATCTGGTGGGTGCGAGCTAGGCGCATAGCTCCCAGGGATCTCGCCTCATGCGCTACGCGAGATGTTGGTATCTAAGGTGAAAAACAACTTCTTGGTAACGAAGAACCTCAGCAACTTTTGTCTGGTCTATGCGATACGAAAGGACTCTCAATGCAAAGGTTAAGGTTTGAATTCTCGTTCGTTTAGGAAGTTTTTGTCGTGAAATTTTCTAATTAAATCAGCGCATGAGACGAAGCTCATGAGAAACATCTTGAGAAAAATGAGGCGCACAACTTTCAGTCTCAAAATGTACAGCGCTCCTGGGAGTTCGCTTGCAATGTGCCTTCCGTACATGGGACTACAGCACGTATACATCAACTATGAGTACGAGTGGCGTTCACCAAGCACCACATGCGCCATCCAAAGTCGTCCATCGAAAGAGTCACGCTGCCACGCGCAGTAGGAGCAAGAGGCGTCTCCAATATCCAGGCACTGGCAGCACCCATTTATTACGTAACGCTGAAATCGACATTTTTCAACTCCCCCTCACCCCTGTGTAACGCTTTTTTGTATGAAAACCCGAATTTCTTTGTATGGACCGTAAAGCTCGGCCACACTCCGCCTCCTCCCCCTAGACTGTTACGTTATTTGTGGACGACGCCTATGTGTCTCCCAAATCCAGCAGTTGCGGGCATATTTCGTAGAAAGCCAGAACCACAGACAAACAGACGTAACACTCTGATCATTCTCATCGTACACCGATTTAACGGTCTTTTTCAAAATTTGATAGTTGGCCAACTGCCCAACCGTGGCGCTCGCATAGTTTTTGTTCGAGTTTGACGTTTGCTCACTACCGCCACCTAGTCGGCCAAACTTAGTCCTTTTAGCATTGGGCGAATATGTTTCCGTGACTATGATTTGAATCGAAAAATGTTCGAAGTGTTACGTCTGTTTGTCTGTGCCAGAACCATCATGAAACGTACCGTACTGTACGCGAAGCTGACCACGGTTATAGCGCCTTGCATCTGGCACAGGAGGATTGCTAGCTGAACTGCGGCATCAAGAGCGATGACGAGATGATCGTAACGTGAGTAGAATAACTAGCCACAGAAGTCCAATGTCGCGACTATTCATGTGACTAACATCTAGTTTGCCACGCCCTTACAGCGTCAGCAGCGGTACTAGAAGTGTCAAGTTAAGTTTGTTTACCAAAACAAAAGGTCCTCTACAAGATGGCCTCTTAAAAATAGTAAGTTATTGCAATTAAAGTTATTAAAATAATTAAATGAGAAAAGTGACTACAGCGCCATTGGAGTTCACGTGTATTTCTATTGTAACGTGGAAGCAGAAGGAGTTGCATGGGACGCACCCCCTGTCAATTGGAGGTCGAGCACATCGATAAGTTGAACGCGAGGCCGCCTTCCGTGGACAAAGGGAGTGGCGAGGACCACTTGGGAAACTGGCTAAGCGCCAGCATGCTACCGTGATGGACTCTCCAAAGCGAGTCATCGATGTTCGTTGCTGCAGGCTACGACGCAGCTAACCTTGTGGGTGCGATGTGCACTAGCCCCTCTCTGAAGCAATACCTTCTTGGTGGTTCCGGAGAGACGTAGGGTTTGGCGACCATAGGAATGGTTAAGTGGGTACGAGGAGAGAGTAGTCCTGGCTTTTACTTTTGTTGTAGAAGACGGCCTCAGACCTACAGTACCCTAACCTTCTGTTAGGGTGTCTGTTGAGCAGATTATCCCCCTATGGTTTAGAAGGAAAAAAAAAACGCGAGGCTGGTACGAGGTTCTCTGCTCGGAAACAGAAGTTATCATAGACCAGACCGCATAGTGGAATTGAAAATCATGGACGAAAACGGCTCTCCTGGAAAGCATACAAGATTGATACAAGTTCCAATGCGATAGCCAAGGATCACCCAACAAATTTTGCTATGCTTCCACCCCTTAAGGCTGCCTATGACCAAGGCCCCAAAACTACCATCGTTTCTTTATTTGCTCTGCCTCTTTGGCCGGAGTTGGCAATCTAAAGCCGTTTATATTGCCCGCACTTGATAACAATGAGGAAAGTGTTTATTTATAGGATAATTATCGCAATGTTGTTTTGCTGCTGTGGTTGGAGTTATGTTTGAAAAGCTTTTACCACACTGCTGCAGCAGCAGCAGCTCAAACTAATATTATCCTGTAGGTGCGCAATAATATTCCAATAACATCATCCATAATACAAAAAGTTCCTGGTGGGAAAAAAATCGCAACATAAATATTTTAAATTGCTCATAAACAGATACTGAACTTCGAATGGCCAGAAGCGAGAACTAGTACACTCATCGATGACCAACAGCAGCAGCAGAGAGCAAACACGACCCAAACTGTGAACTTGAATCGAAACCCAAAGCACACAAGCCCCTTTGCACGTGCACAAAAACTCTGAAACTCACCTCCCTAAAAAAAAAGAGGCCTACCCGTGTCGATTTATTTGACGGACAAATAATACCGTCATAACAAGATAAAATTTTAAAGCTTTCATGTTTCATAAAATTTAATCAACATCAAGCCGAGCGCATCTGCACCGATTCACCTGGTCGCTCGCCGGGGTGCAGCGAAGCGTGTTCCTAGAAAAATATCATAAAATGATATTTCCATCATCAGTTGGGCCACCACAGGCGCACAGGTCCTCGTCGGTCGGTGCTGGTGGGGCAGGCAAGGTAAACAAAGCACAGGGCTAAAAAATCTGAGGAAAATATCACGCAGCTTTGCTGATGCCCTAGCCACCACCAGCGCAGCACCAGCGCGCTGTCTAGAACGCTTTATTTTGATGGAGATGAAAATTTGGTTTGAAGCAATACACGATAGACAAGCGTTTCCACCGTCGGTCGCTGACGCTGGAGGACCAAAGCTGTTGGGAAGGGCAGATTGTAGGCAGATGAGCGCAGGATTCGTAGAAAGCTTGGACTTTGTGTGAATGATAGAAAAAAACGTAGAAAGGACACATAACATCCAGAATTCATGGAGAAATCATGAGAGGAATTCCATGAGGAATTCCCAGTGGCATCCCTGGAGGAATCCTAGAAAAACTACTTGAGAAATCCTCATAGTAATTACTGGAAATATTCACAGAAAAACCCTGGAGGAATTGCAGAGATATTCCCAGATGAATTCCCAGAGGAACTTCCATTGGAAATCGCAAAGAAATTCCTGGAGGAACTCCCTGAGGAAATCCTAGAAAAATTCCCAGAGGGATTCCTGGAGGAATTTTCAGAGGATTTTTTGGAGGAATTTCCAGAAGAATTACTGGAGGAATTTCCGGAGGAATTACTGGAGGAATTTTTAGTGGAATTACTGGAGGAATTTCCAGAGGAATTCCTGGAGGAATTTCCAGAGGAATTCCTGGAGGATTTCCAGAGGAATTCCTGGAGGAATTTCCAGAGGAATTTCTGAAGGAATTTTCAGAGCAATTCCTGAAGGAATTGCCAGAGGAATTCCTGGAGGAATTTCCAGAGGAATTCCTGGAGGAATTTCCAGAGGAATTCCTGGAGGAATTTCCAGAGGAATTCCTGGAGGAATTTCCAGATGAATTCCTGGAGGAATTTCCAGAGGAATTCCTGGAGGAATTTCCAGAGGAATTCCTGGAGGGATTTCCAGAGGAATTCCTGGAGGAATTTCCAGAGGAATTCCTGGAGGAATTTCCAGAGGAATTCCTGGAGGAATTTCCAGAGGAATTCCTGGAGGAATTTCCAGAGGAATTCCTGGAGGAATTTCCAGAGGAATTCCTGGAGGAATTTCCAGAGGAATTCCTGGAGGAATTTCCAGAGGAATTCCTGGAGGAATTTCCAGAGGAATTCCTGGAGGAATTTCCAGAGGAATTCCTGGAGGAATTTCCAGAGGAATTCCTGGAGGGATTTCCAGAGGAATTCCTGGAGGAATTTCCAGAGGAATTCCTGGAGGAATTTCCAGAGGAATTCCTGGAGGAATTTCCAGAGGAATTCCTGGAGGAATTTCCAGAGGAATTCCTGGAGGAATTTCCAGAGGAATTCCTGGAGGAATTTCCAGAGGAATTCCTGGAGGAATTTCCAGAGGAACTCCTGGAGGAATTTCCAGAGAAATTCCTGGAGGAATTTCCAGAGGACTTCCTGGAGGAATTTCCAGAGGAATTCCTGTAGGAATTTCCAGAGGAATTCCTGGAGGAATTTCCAGAGGAATTCCTGAAGGAATTTCCAGAGGAATTGTTGGAGGAATTTCCAGATGAATTCCTGGAGGAATTTCTAGATGAATTCCTGAAGGAATTTCCAGAGGAATTCCTGGAGGAATTTCCAGAGGTATTCCTGGAGGAATTTCCAGAGCAGTTCCTGGAGGAATTTCCAGAGGAATTCCTGGAGGAATTGCCAGAGGTATTCCTGGAGGAATTTCCAGAGGATTTCCAAAGGAATTCCTAGGGAATTTCCAGAGGAATTCTCAGGAAATTTTTAAAGTAATTCCTGGGGAATTTCCAGAGGAATTCCTGGGGAATTTCCAGAGGAATTCCTGGGGAATTTCCAGAGGAATTCCTGGGGAATTTCCAGAGGAATTCCTGGGGTATTTCTATAGGAATTCCTGGGGAATTTCCAGAGGAATTGTTGGAGGAATTTCCATAAGAACTCCTTGAGGAATTTCCAGAGGACTACTGGAGGAATTCCTGGAAGAAAATTCCAGAGGAACTCCTGGAGGACTTTCCTGAGGAATTCCTGAAGAAAATCCTGGAAGAATTTCCAGAGGAGTTCCTGGAGGAATTTCCAAAGGAATTCCTGAAGGAATTTCCATAGAAACTGCTGGAGGAATTTCCAGAGGAATTCCTGGAGGAACTTCCAGATGAATTTCTGGAGGAATTTCCAGAAGCATTCCTGGAGGAATTTCTAGGGCAATTCCTGGAGGAATTTCCAGCAGAATTGCTGGAGGCAAGGATGTTTTCACTCAGTTCAAAACCCGATCAGCAACCACTCTTTCCCCACTCAATCAACACCCACAGCGAAGGGCCTGGCATCACCTATACGTTTGAAAACTGGCACAGTAACTCAAAATCTGAATGAATACTGAGTGATCTTGCACTGCTGTCATTTAAACAAGTGTTCATCATCGCATGTATTTGTTATGAACTGATAGAATCGTCTCTGCCAATCGGTAGTTCATTATCACTTTCCGATCCGATTGCGCCTTTCATGTTTTGTGTCTTGATCGAATCAATTTCTATCGCAGTCTGATAATTTTCGGAAGCTCAGTTTGCAGCTATTTGTCGACCGATTTTCAAAATAAAAACATTAATCAACTGGAAATACACACTGTATCTCATAAATGATCAGACAGACGCCGATTTTTAATCAAATTTGTCAACTATGGTTTGCTTTGATGAATTCAACTCAAATTTTGACACGGTACAGTACCGTGTAACTACGAATATGCTGAAGGAACAAAATGTTTTATTTTTTTTAGGCGGTACCTCTTAGTATTGCATGAAGTTAGTATTGCAGTAAGTCATTTGAACAGTAACCGACAAATCGTTTAACTTATGTTTACTTCTAGTCATCTTAAAACGATTTCAGTCAGCCAGAGCAACCATCTAACAGGAAGCGATTCCTTGCCATTTGAAAAAAAAATGTCACTTAAATGACTAGCTGAGTACGGAGCACCAACATTCCGCCACACTGAAAAATTATCGGAAGTCGGGTCAATTTTTAACGAATGCTGGGCCACTGCTGGACCCATATCGGATAACGGTTGGCTCTATGTTGGGTTTGACGTCATCAATGATGACGAAACCAGAACATATGCTTGCTAGCTGGGGCAATTAAATTATAAGGTATGTGCCGGTCGTCAGTCGTCGGAGAACCCTGACTGCTGCTTGGGTTGGTGTAAATTTAAAGATCAGAGGCCAGTCAATTATCCTGATTGTAAATGGAAAACGCTTGATACGTTCGTGTGGAAAAGTGTACTAATTTATGATTTAGTATTTGGCTTTTGGGACGCATTCGGAATTCGAGTGGTTTCCAGGGACTTTTGGGGCCTTCCCCTGCTGATATATTAGAGTACAATTAGAGGACAAATGGTGGACTTGTATGAACATGCAGTGAAAGTATCTTATTTAAACGAACATTTTTCACGCCTTTTATTACATTATTGGAAATCCAACTGGTTACACCTACACTAATGCAGAAATAGAGTGCTTTGGGTGCAACAGGAAGAAACGTGAAAAAATGCCTGTCGGTTGCTGCCTAATGCTACATCAACAAGAACTTTTGGAAGAAACTGATTCGATCAAAATGAACGCACTCAGCAATCTTCTGCGAAAATTATCGCCAAGTGATTGAGCACCGCAATGTTTACAACCGACTTCGATCAATGCGTGAGAGAATCACAGTCTTGCTGCCCGACTGTCCATTCGGTTGGTGCGGCTGAATGAACTTGGCCATTAAACGTGTAAACTTGTTCATTTCCCGAGTGGCAGTGTATGTAGGCTGTACCAACACACCGATCGAAGCGGTTGTTTCAAACAGAGAGAAAATATCAGTTTCTCTCACTGATTCTCTCGGAACTCAACAACACTGGCTGGAGGAATTCCCAGAGGAATTCCTGGAGGAATTTCTGGAGGAATTTCTGGAGGAATTTCCACAGGAATTCCTGGAGGAATTCCCAGAGAAATTTTTGGAGGAATTGCCAGAGAAATTCCTGAAGGAATTACTGGAGGAATTCCCAGATAAATTCCTGGATGAATTCCCAGAGGAATTTCTGGAGGAATTCCCAGAGGAATTCCTGGAGAAATTTCCAGAAGACTTGCTGGAGGAATTTCCAGATGAATTTCTGGAGGAATTTTCAGAGAAATTGTTGGAGGAATTTCCAGAGGAATTGTTGGAGGAATTTCCAGAAGAATTGTTGGAGGAATTTCCAGATGAATTCCTGGAGGAATTGCCAGAGGAATTCCTGGAGGAATTTCCAGAGTAATTCCTGGAGGAATTTCCAGAGGAATTCCTGGAGGATTTTCCAGAGGAATTCCTGGATGAATTTGCAGAGCAATTCCTGGAGGAATTTCCAGAGGAATTCCTGGAGGAATTTCCAGAGGAAGTCCGGGAGGAATTTCCAGAGGAATTCCTGGAGGAATTTCCGGAGGAATTCGTGGAGGAATTTCCAGAGGTATTCCTGGAGGAATTTCCAGAGGAATTCCTAGGGAATTTCCAGAGGAATTCCTAGGGAATTTCCAAAGGAATTCCTAGAGAATTTCCAGAGGAATTTCCAGAGGAGTTCCTGTGGAATTTCCAGAGGAATTCCTGGGGAGTTTCCAGAGGAATTCCTGGGGTATTTTCAGAGGAATTCCTGGGGAATTTCCAGAGGAATTGTTGGAGGAATTTCCATAGGAATTCCTTGAGGAATTTCCAGAGGTACTACTGGAGGAATTCCTCGAGGAAATTCCGGAGGAATTCCTGGAGGAATTTCCTGAGGAATTCCTGAAGGAAATCCTGGAAGAATTTTCAGAGGAATTCCTGGAGGAATTTCCAGAAAAGTTCCTGGAGGAATTTCCAGAGGAATTCCTGGAGGAATTCCATAGAAAATCCTGGAGGAATTTCCAGAGGAATTCCTGGAAGAATTTCCAGAGGAATTTCCAGAAGAATTCCTGGAGGAATTTCTAGAGGAATTCCTGGAGGAATTTCTAGAGGAATTGCTGGAGGAATTTCCAGAGGAATTCCTGGAGGAATTTCCAGAGGAATTCCTGGAGGAATTTCCAGAGGAATTCCTGGAGGAATTTCCAGAGGAATTCCTGGAGGAATTTCCAGAGGAATTCCTGGAGGAATTTCCAGAGGAATTCCTGGAGGAATTTCCAGAGGAATTCCTGGAGGAATTTCCAGAGGAATTCCTGGAGGAATTTCCAGAGGAATTCCTGGAAGAATTTCCAGAGGAATTCCTGGAGGAATTTCCAGAGGAATTCCTGGAGGAATTTCCAGAGGAATTCCTGGAGGAATTTCCAGAGGAATTCCTGGAGGAATTTCCAGAGGAATTCCTGGAGGAATTTCCAGAGGAATTCCTGGAGGAATTTCCAGAGGAATTCCTGGAGGAATTTCCAGAGGAATTCTTGGAGGAATTTTCAGGGGAATTCCTGGAGGAATTTCCAGAGGAATTCCTGGAGGAATTTTCAGGGGAATTCCTGGAGGAATTTCCAGAGGAATTCCTGGAGGAATTTCCAGAGGAATTCCTGGAGGAATTTCCAGAGGAATTCCTGGAGGAATTTCCAGAGGAATTCCTGGAGGAATTTCCAGAGGAATATGTGGAGGAATTTCCAGAGGAATTCCTGGAGGAATTTCCAGCGGGATTCCTGGAGGAATTTCCAGAGGAATTTCTGGAGGAATTTCCAGAGGAATTCCCGGTGGAATTTCCAGAGGAATTCCTGGGGGAATTTCCAGAGTAATTCCTGGAGGAATTTCCAGAGGAATTCCTGGAGGAATTTCTGGAGGAATTTCCAGAGGAATTCCTCGAGGAATTTCCAGAGGAATTCCTCGACGAATTTCCAGAGGAATTCCTGGAGAAATTTCCAGAGAAATTCCTGGAGGAATTTCCAGAGGAATTCCTGGTGGAATTTCCAGAGTATTTCCCGGGGAATTTTCAGAGTATTTCCCGGGGAATTTTCAGAGGAATTCCTGGTTGAATTTCCAGAGGAATTCCCAGAGGAATTCCCAGAGGAATTTTCAGAGGAATTCCCAGAGGAATTCCTGTAGGAATTCTTAGAGGAATTCCTAGAGGAATTCCTGGTTGAATTGCTGGAGGAATTCCTATAGGAATTTCTGGAGCAATTCCCAGAGGAATTCCTGGAGGAATTCCTGGAATAATTCCCAGAGGAATTGCTGGAGGAATTCCCAGAAAAATTCCTGAAGGAATTCCCAGAGGAACTTCATGCACCATGTATGATTCTCTTTCTCCCCCTAGAAGCCCTCCAGCATTTTGTATCACGGTCATCTTCGGTGACGTCGCAACATCATCAACAAAAAAAAAAATGAATACGCGAGAGCATTCACATTCTCCCCAGGTGTTCCGCGGCATCTGACGGGTCCCGCGATGACGAATTTTCCCCCACAGGCAACTTCCAATTCGACCACACTCTCTGGAGCCTAGACACTGACCAACGGCACGGCCGCCGTCCGACACATGTTTCCATCAATCATTGCATTAAACTTGCTGTTTTACGGGTGTTTTTCATTTTATCGTATGGCGTTGTGAAAGTCTCTACCTTTTGAGCCGATGATAGTGGGGTGGAAAATCCGGACACGAATTGGATGAAATTTTAATTCGACGCGATAGATGGCGCTGAAAATATGCATGGCTTCTGGTGCGACGACGTGTTTGTGATGATAGGCGGATGCTCTTCCGATCGGAGGAATGATGCAGCGGTACAGATTGACAGGAATTGTGGTAACGAATGTAGCTTGGAATACAATTTAGACATGAGGAGCAGCTGTAGTGGATTTTTGAAGTCAACTATTATTGAAGTATCTTTACCTCAATATTGTGCAGAATATACTAAACACCATTGGAACTTATTTTAAATTTTAACAGTAGCTGAAACTTAATGTAATATAAAGTTTAAAATATAGGGTCATTTGTCAGTCAATGCCTACAAAAATTTTATTTGAATTTTATAATCATTTCACCCATACGTGGTGGGACTTTCATCTCATCGAAGAAACTTTCATCATATTTGCAATCCATGAAAAGCTTTCTCCAATACACAGTGTGGACTCCAAACGTTGATGAAAGGTCTCGTCTCATATTGAATTTTTATGATTCGCGCCCAAAATTAGATTCTTTACGATTGTTACGATTCACAGAGACGCCCACACTGCTGTCCTTAAACTTTACAACCGGTTTCATACGCATTCCGAGATCCCACGTCCCAGTTCGGAAGGGACACAGAGAACAGACATTCAAGTCCAGTTTCGAAACTGTGCAGGTATAACACTTAATCCAGATATGTGTGAACTCGTCCACTGATTGACGTAGCAAGCGTGTGGCTTCGTGGTCGTGCGGCTAGTGTCATCAAGCATTTAGTCGCATTGTGCTGAGGAGCGCGGGTTCGATTCCCACCGCAGCTGTCAGAAAAAGTTTTCGGCTGTGTCACTGGGCGTTGCATGCTAGTCCGTTGTCTAGTGTCGTACTTCTTTCAAAGAGCAAATATCTCACTGGAAGCATTAAACGTGTCCGTGTCTTTAAAGCTGCATGGTGGCACTGGTGTCGTCATTACCAAATTAATTCGACTTTTTACCAGCTTTTGAAAAAAAAAGTTCTATCTTGGATGCCTGTTCTCTGTGGAAGGGGATTGCATTTCACTTACTCATTTTTGATCGATGAACGAACAACCATTCCCCCTGGGCTACCATTGACCATGAACTGGAAAACAGCCCACAACAGGCGGTTATCGAGGCGAAGATATAGGGTAAAAGGGTATAATGCGCCCCACCGGGGCAAAACGCCCCTGTTCATTTTCTAGCGATTCAAGCGCTTTTCGCATGCGTGATCGATTAGAAATCTTAAATATTGAAGAATAACTGCCATCAAGCTGGTCCATTAGTGGATTGATACAGAAAAGCAATCACAATATCAAAAAGTCTGAAATCGAGGCTTTTGGCATAATATTTTACCTCTTGTAAGCTGACTTCATTGTAAACGAAGCTAGTTCTGTTCGCTTGTGTTACTTTGCAACTTTTATGCAGTTAAACACTTGTTGAAAGACCCTGCTAAGATAAGCATGTGGTGGAATTATCCCCTGGGACAGTTTTATCACGGGGCGGGACGCTTTTCTTTTGATGGGGCGTATTGCCCCGTTTGTTTTGAAAAGGCAAATTTTGGAACGTTTTCGAAAAACGTTTCAAAACTTCCATAGCCACCTCTCCAAAGGCAAAGTTTGCATGCAACACTTCACTAACTTTAGTAACAACGATTTGCAGTGAGCAATAGATGGAATAAGGCGCCATTTTCAGAAATATGGCCATTTTTGCTTAGGGGGGGCATATTATACCTGTTTACCCTACCATGGTGGCAGTCAGTTAGTGGGGGTAATTGGTTGGTGGGTGTCGAAAGCAGTAAAAAAAGAAAGAACTTCGATGTTTGGAAAGTCTTAAAAATTTAAGATTATGTTATTTATGTTTATTTTGCGCACCCCCGGCCAAAGCGAATGCACGTGTGGCCAACGTGTTGCAAGAGAATGTATTCAGAGCTTGGCGTTCCGTAAATGGAAGCTTTACTTATTTTGTGAGGGTTCACAATATCGATCGTTTTATTTTGCCTTATTCTTTTAACGACATCGGGATGATTACCATTCACGATGAGTAAAGGTCTACCGGTTTTGCTCTTTTGAACACCAACTTTTTTACCAGATGACTAAATGATCACCCAAAATATATAAATTTCAAATAAAGAGTTCAAAGAATCACGTTGCATAAAACAGTATTAACAATAATATGGGTCAATGAACACTATAGCACTATAACAATATATCTTCTATATTGACTTTTCTGGTGAAGAAGGATTTTAAGA
Source organism: Aedes albopictus (assembly GCF_035046485.1). Classification (NCBI taxonomy): domain Eukaryota; kingdom Metazoa; phylum Arthropoda; class Insecta; order Diptera; family Culicidae; genus Aedes; species Aedes albopictus. The sequence continues at coordinate 477,628,304 of NC_085137.1, read as the reverse complement.
TTATCCAACTTTGGTCTAGGTGGCTGCCATTTTTTTACAGAACTTAGTACTAGGGTAGAAATTTATTTCGTCATATGCGTTGATTCCCATCATATCAGACAGAAAGTAGCCGCTAATTAGGGTAAACAGGTATAATATGGCCCCCTTAAGCAGAAATGACAATACAGGGTGTTAGGTTCCTGAGTGCAAACTTTTTAAAGAGTGATAGAGGACCATTAATGGTGAAAAAAATTGTTCTACGCATATGGTCAAATCTCAACCGTTACGTAGTTATTGGACTCCCCATGTTTTTGACTCTTATTGCCTTAAATGGCTATAACTTTAAAATGGTCAAACTTATCGCACTTTTTTAACCCTTATTCGAAAGATTATTGAATTTTCTATCAAATGGCATCTTTGAACCGATCGATTTAGTTAAATAACTAAGTTTTCTAGATCAAATAAGGACTGTTCAATTTATAAAACGGACAACTTGCTTGTGCGATAACTTTTTTATTTTTCAATAAAATCATTATCAGTTTTTTTTGCATAACTTTCTATAGTTATTCTCAAATGTAGGAAAAATATAACATTAGGCAAAATGTCCTTTTTTGGCTAACTGAAGCGGTTTTCGTAATACATCAATAAAAACCCATTTCTCAAAATTCGACATAACTTTCCACATACTAAATATGTAAATTTTCATGAAATTTTTAATGTATTGGAATCTTATACTATTCTACTAAAGGTAAAGCTCAATAGTTGGTAAGTAATAACGCACCAAGCAGCCCCCAGCTTGATACAGTAAATTGCCTTGTTTGCAAAGAAATTATTAAAAAATAGTCCTTTAAGTCCTGTGATGCAATAGCACAACGGATTCGGCTCAAAATTTGTCCAGAGCAGTAGAATACTGATTTCTGGATGATACAGAAGAAAAAATTACTTTTAATTGCATTCTTCATCAAAAATTTAATCCATAAAGATGGTCATAGTAAAAAAATGCATACTTTTTGCTCCATTGATGCTGATTTTCGACTCTAGCGAATATTGTTATTATTTATTTTCAACAAAGTTGATCCCATGTTATTGTACACCTTATTCAATAACAATCGGATGTAAAATATTATATTTCCAACATCATTGTTATGTAAAGTTTACATTAGGTTGCAATGTTATTTGGAAGAACCTTCAAAGAACGAAACTGTTTTGATTACTGTGCCTGTAATGGCACACAGTAACCAAACCAGCAATGCTATTACGAAGCAGTTTTCCGCATTTGAAACCACATTATTCCTACTTTCGACAGGATGTATAAAAAATTTGTGTATTGAGTATGTTCATGCCCTTTTTGCTTTACAATGAAATTATAATCAAAAAATCGAATCTCACTTGAGACTTTAATTATTAATTATTTTCCAATTGAGTTTAAACTTCGCCAGAATGTTTATTACTCATGCTGCTGCAGCATGGCACATACTTTTCTGATAATCAAAACGAAATACCATATGTGAACAGTACTTTTGTGTATATTTTAAATTTTCAGCAATCGTAAAATTCACCTTATTTAACATCTGGCCGATTTTCTATGAAATAAAAATATTTTTATCCGATTCAAAAATCATTACTATAATGAAAGGTTATGTACTGAACAACGAAACAAGAGTGGTTAAATTTGAACTACGCGTCTTCTTTTTATAGCCTTGTAAAGTTGTCCGTTTTATAAATTGAACAGTCCTTAGCCTAAAAGTAGTGTGTTTTAATTTGCTCTTGTCAATTATCTTTGAAAAATGCGTAATAATTTACAATTCTTTCTTTGGCAAAGTTGTGGCCCCTGCTTTACTCTACAATTCGTTCAAGAAAACGATAAGAGTTAGAAGTTTGGCGTCAAAGAACAAATTGTAGAGTAAAACAGGGGCCAAAACTTTCCCAAAGAAAAAATTTTAATTTATTACGCATGTTTTAAAGATAATGGACATAAACAAATAAAAACACGCTATTTTTAGCTATTTTGCTCTAGAAAACTTAGTTATTTAGCTAAATCAATCGGTTCAAAGATGCCATTTGATAGAAAATCGCATGATCTTTCGAATAAGGGTAAAAAAAACTGCGATAAGTTTGACCATTTTAAAGTTATAGCCAGTTAAGGCAATAAGAGTCAAAAACATGGGGAGTCCAATAACTACATAACGGTTGAGATTTGACCATATGCGTAGAACAATTTTTTTCACCATTTATGGTCCTCTATCACCCTTTAAAAAGTTTGCACTCATGAAACTAACACCCTGTACATATATCTAAAGCTGGCGCCTTATACCATCTATTGTCCACTGCAAATCGTTGTTCCTAAAGTCAGTGAAGTGATGCAAGCGAACTTTGCCTTTGGAGGGGCGGCTATGGAAGGTTTGAAACGTTTTTCGAAAACGTTCCAAAATTTGCCTTTTCAAAACAAACGGGGCAATACGCCCCATCAAAAGAAAACCGTCCGGCCCCGTGATAAAACCGTCCCAGGGGATTATTCCACCACATGCTTATCTTAGAACGGTCTTTTAACAAGTGTTTAACTGCATAAAAGTTGCAAAATAACACTAGCGAACAGGACAAGCTTCGTTTACAATGAAGCCAGCTTACAAGAGGTAAAATATTACGCCAAAAGCCTCGATTTCAGACTTTTTGATATTTTCATTGCTTTTCTGTACCAACCAACTAAGGGACCAGCTTGATAACAATTATTCTTCAATATATAAGATTTCTAATCGATCACGCATGCGAAAGCGCTTAAATCGCTAGAAAATGAAGGGGGGCGTTTTGCTCCGGTGGGGCGCATTATACCCTTTTACCCTACAGACATTTGAACTTACATTTACCAATGACTCATCAGATGGAATCGTTTTACGTATGCCGAAGGCAACCACACCTAAGCAACAGCTAAATGAATTGCTCTTCATCACCGTCCAATTTTCGCTTCGCCAGATACACTTGTCGAACCAACTTACAATTCACAGCCTACCAAAACTATGTGTGAAGAATTAGCCTAAGTTGAAATTCACAAATAAAATAACCCACCAAAACCCTGTGTTTGTTTACAGTTGTCTTCGCCTAAGGGTGATGCAAGCAAAAGTGTGCGCGTATTTTCTGCATACGAAACATCATTTTTCACAACCACTGAAAAACATTTCTTCGTCGCACTGCGATGGCGTATTATGATCTAATCTAATCTAATCTAGTGCTTGCACAGCCAGTATTGAAAAGCATCCTGGAAATACCAAAACAACTTCTGGTATTTTCTTGTCGTCATCAATATTTGCAGCATATCAGGTATGATGTGATACAAACATTAAAACGGCCAGGCCGACTGTGCAGACTAATGGTTTCAAAGATAATTCAAAATATTGTGGCAACCAGATTATCCACGTATGAATAACATGGTTGACACAAGTTTTCGAATTGGAGGATTGACGAAACGGGGACAACCGTACCAACCGTTTCGTTATCAGGGGAATGAGGATTGGGTACAAAATCGTTGGGAGTGGTGAAGCTTGATCTGTGTCTGGGCTTGAAAGCCATTACTCGCTCTCTGAAACGAAAATAAAGTAGCATTTCAGATCCCCCTCATACAACCCTTACATTTTTCATATATCCAGTAAGTTAATGAAAAAATAAACAAAAGTAAATTAGATAGATCCCCCTCCCATTCAGTATGGAGAGAGTTATGAGGTCAACTTCAGAGATGGAAAATGATGAAGATTGCAGCTAAGCAGACACAAACCAAAACAAACTTACTCATGAACAACAGGGGCCCGAGAATACTCGCACTTCTTTATTCGTGAGTAAGCGAAGCTGGCAAGCACTCGCATGTGATTCGCGAAGCTTAGTGAGTTTTTTTGTATTTTGATGAAAAACGCATTTTAACCACTGGTAGTGCTGCTTTTCAGGAACAATGAAGCATAAAGCAATAGTTTATGTTGGATATTCACTGGATTTGCTATAATAATCACAATAAAATGCACTTCCCGCACCTCCACTAGTTCTTCACGAAAAAAAACTCATGAGTGTTTCTGTTTTTGTTTTGCTTTTTACTCACGAAGCAGGCGGGTGCGAAAAAACTCACACACTGTTTACTCACGGAATCGTGAGTAAGCCTTGTGTTGGCTTTACACTCGAGAGTTGCTTCGTGATGAGAGTAATTCCATCACTGGTCAACTTTGAGTCTAGTCTAGTCTAGTCTAGTCTAGTCTAGTCTAGTCTAGTCTAGTCTAGTCTACACATACACAGCCATTCATTGAAAGAATCCTGGAAAATGATAGAATCGACTACTTCTACCATTTTTCTTGTCATTATCAATACTTGCAAGGCATCGGAGATGTATTACAAGTATTGAAGCGGCCAGGCCTACTGTGCAGCGTTATTGAATACAATTGAACAGAACTATGGAACGGCGACATCTCGTCAGCCGTTCCGTATCGTATGTTTAATAAATGTAAAGCAAAAACGTTGGGAGTGACGTTGCTAAGAAAGTTAATGTCACTCCGTTGGGGCTCCTCTTCTTCCTGGGATGGGACAAAGGTATTTATGGTATTAACCCCTCATGTCCTGGCTCGAAAGCCTAGGTTTAAGCGCCATTGCTCGCTCTCTGAAACGAGAAGAAAATATAACGATCCCTTCCCCGACTGGATTAAATACCCTGTATTATAAACCGACAAACTACTTACGGCCGATTTCTTCACCTTGGCTTAACTCGTAAGCCAGGCTTACCCATATAGTTAAACCTGGCTTAACGCCTAAGCCAGGGTGAAGAAATCGCCCCTTAGAAGCATAACTGCGAGTCTATGACGCTGACGATTACACTCGTAAATCAAAACATTAGCGGTACCACTCATATTCACCACTCTTCAATGAACCATGCATCACCCTACCCTTTCTTGTTGCATACCGATCGAAATAGGCCAGGGGAAGTGGTTGACCTAGGGCCAGGATGAACAAAACGTCAAATCCACTTTTTCTTTTCATACAAGCTATGGGGAGAAAAAGCAGATTTGACGCTTGGTTCATCCAAGAGCGCTCCCCTATGGCCAACAGCATCAACAACACATCAACATTCCTTGATGAACAGAATTCACCCGGCCCGAGAGTTCCGACACTAGAACAGCCCCTATCAGAATTGGAAGATTCCGATTGGAAACGGACCCACTCCAGTGCCAAAACTCCAGGACCGAGTGATCTCCGTTCATCAATGAATAAGTCCATACCGTCCGCACGCAAAGAGCTATACGAAGAAAAACAACACGCCAGAATGCACTCCCATCCGAAGTAGCTCCACCTAAACTATTTCCGCGCACCGAACCACAAATATAAAACAAAAGCAGCACAACCCCAACCCAAAATAGTTAAGCTTTCACCATCACTGGTCAACTTTGAGTACTCAAAAACTGAAATCACTTTAAAATATCAAAAAATGGATTACATTGAAATCGATTCTAAATACTGTCACAGTTTTGGTTTGTATTGAAGCTTAAATAGGGTTTGCTTGTACTTTATTCCAGATCTCGAGGTACAATGAATGACAATCATAGTTTCTAGCTATCTACTCTATTCTGTTGCCTACTATGATCTTTCAAATATCCTACAGCTCGGCCATCCTGACAATCACATCGCCCTCGATGTGCATTAAGTTATATCAGATTTATTTTCCCATAATTTTAAATTAACGGGATCAAAAATTCCAGTGAAAGGTAAACGTGTTAGCTGAAATCCGTCAATGTCACTTACGACATACCGATTATTTGGAAGTATCTTTTTAATTACGTATGGACCTTTGAATTGTGCTTGCAACTTTGAAGAGATGCCAGGAATAATATGATGTGGAATATAAACCAAGTCACCTTCATTGTACTGTGTAGAAACTTTACATTTCGAATCGTAGTGTTTTTTTATTGTAAATCTGTATTGCCTTATTTACTGCAATCGCTTTTTCCCGAATTTTCATCAAATCTCTTTTGTATTCTTCATTTTCATTTAGAGCTTTTTCAACTATGCTATTTGTTGTTTTCTTTTGATTTATTCCAAAAAGTACTTGAGAAGGTGTGTTTGCTATAGATCTACAAAAAGTGTTGTTAATAAAATGTTCCGTATGAGCATGAGCATGAGCATGAGCATGAGCATGAGCATGAGCATGATTGACCGCCCGCGGTTGCTCCTCTGTTATTGCAAGGACAGCTGCATTTACACAATGAACCAACAGATAATGCTTGGGACTAGCCTTCTCCTCATTGTGTAAATGCTGGCATCCCAATACTTTTTTAAAACGCAATACCAGCGCCGGCCGCGTCCGAATGCAGGTCAATTGAGGATAGGGAAGGAAGTGATGACGTGAATCTCGCTTAGGCCAATAACCGAGGAATTCTCTGCGTTATTACGAGTAATCACTAGGAGTTTGGATACGGGAAGGATGATTTGTTAGGGGCTTTGTTTTGGTAAACAAATTGCTACAATCACCAGACCGATTCTTGTTTTGCTACGAACGATGCACTCGCGAAAAATTGAATACGTCCTCACAAGCGCGACATGTCAGGGAATAATGTCCACCGCACAATCAATTCAAGAAAACAAAACCGCATCTACTGCTAGCTGGCGTCGTACGGTTGATCCCGGATACCAAACTCACGCCCCGATCACTGTATTTTAACTACCGGATAGCTTCCAGACATTCCATTTTTTTATATCAAAAATAGTTTGCGTAAAACGAGGTTCGCGAAAATAAGAATCGGAAGAAATACACATCAACACCCGTGAAATTACGAAACTGTACTCGAAGAAACAGAACACGCGAAATTACGAAACTCGGCTCGAAGAAATCAACGCGGACACCGTGGTCTACCTGCCACTGAATCGAACGGTAATCTTAATCTTTCTAAAAAAGAGATGCCATGCCGTTTTGATCGCTGCTTGTAAATCTGAAATAGAAAATAGTATTAAATGGTAATACGTTCACAACAGTTATATTTTTTGTAAATTGTGTTATTTACACATAGGACAAATTTACCTGCATTCCTCTAAAACAAACGGTATATTAGCAGTGAAAAACAAATTACAAAAATAGTAAGGGTATGCGGTATGGGATTTTTTCAAGGCGAAACGAAACGAAACGAAATATAAAATTTCTGATACGATGCGGTACGAAACGAAACGAAATTCAAAAATGTTTCGTGAGATTGACACGAAATCCGAATTCATTCGGTATTTTTCGAAACGAAACGAAATTTTCGAAAAAGTTCCGCGGAATTTTGCAATTTATCAATTTTGTGCGAATTTATACTGCATGTTTGCGGTGTCGCGAATTGCATTTCCTTAAGGACAAACGTCTTGAAATTCCAGCTCAATATTGCACTAGAACTTCAGATGCACAAATCTCATGAAGTGAACTTCGAACGACAGTGTAATTTTTAGTTTGTTCCTGCTCACTTGTAATAAACCTAAAATATGAAGATCCAGTGCGCTGGTTTGGTTTCCAATGAGATTTGTACCCTCAAAATCGCAAGTAGATGCAAACGTCGGCCATTGTGGCGGCCACCTTAAGATTCTAACGAGTCTGTCCTTAAAGACTCTCATCCCCTAGCTTCTTTTGCTACAGTGCCATTTATATTTTTTTAAATTTTTCGTAATCTTTTTTGAAAATTTCTATAATTACACCAATAATCTAATAAGATTGCTCCAATGACTTAATTAGAGCACTCCAATAACACAGCGCAACATTTTTTTGTCTCAAGAGCAAACTTATGTGTCTCCGAAGGTTTTTGGGCCGCTGAATCCGAATCCGGGCTCAGATTTGCTCTAACACGTCACAATTTTGAGCTATACCTTAATTTATAGGGCAAAATATGCGATTTTGGGCTTTTTTGACTGCAAGCCATTAAGCATGGAAATATTTTTTTAAGCAATCAAAAGGTTAATTGGTCAATTAACATCTAATTTAATGACTCATGCAAAATATTTCGTTTTACTTAATCAAATTTGATAGATTTAAGCATTTTATGTTAGTATGAAAACTTGCATGCAACTTTTGGAGGGCGACTTGTATGGGAAATATCATACCTAACATAAATCGTTTAAAACTATCAAAATCGATTTGGTAAAACGAAATATTTTGCATGAGTTGTTAAATTAGATGTTAATTGACCAATTAACCTTTTGATTGCTTAAAAAAATATTTCCATGCAGACACATAAGTTTGCTCTTGAGACAGATCAAAAGTTAATTTTTGTTACGCTGTGTAATGCGTTACATCATTGCGACTATGCTATAAGATTCTCCAATGCCGATTGTTTATCAGAAACCTGAAACAATTATATGGAAACATCAGCCAGATTTTTACCAATTAGCTTTGTTGAATAGCGTACCTTTTGGAGAAAGCCTTAAATCTAAGCTTAAAATTGATAGATGATTGGATTTATCAGAAAATACCCAGTAAAACTCATATAGAAATGGAAATGAATACTTAATAAATGTATGCGCACTCATAAAATACGAAGGCATCCGCTAACTTGAAATTTCGAAAAATATAACACAGTCATCTCTAGGTGTTGGGTCAAAAATTCTACTTGATAGATCTGGACTAAAGCGGACGTATGATGGTTAAAGTGCCTGCCCTTTTCGTCGATGACCTTGGATCAAATACCACTCCTAAAAGTCTTTCAAAATGTGAGTTCTACCTTCCGGTCTGTCGATCCGAGGCTTAAATAATATACATTACAATAGTTGAAGAAAAAAAAACAAAAAAAATATTTTTCAGAACTTATGTATTTGAAAAAAAAAAAATCTCACCTAACATCGATGTTTTGGGTGGCTTTCTCAGCCTTTAAGTCGAGAACGAATTGTTTTATACACTTCCGAAGTTTCAGCCGAAGGGATTTGGCCTTTCTCACGGGAGACGATAGACATTACGACCCTTGAGAAAGGCCAAAACCATTCGGCCGAAACGTCGGGAGAGTAGAAAACAATTCGTCCTCGACTTAAAGACTGGAAAACCACCCGAAACATCGATCAAACATCCAGTCGAAACCCTCATATATCACCTAATATTACAAGCCTAGAGTATGTTGGTGAATAATCTCATGAAATCCAGCTAACAAACGTCTTCTTTTAACTAAATTTAGTATAAAAGATGGCTGCACAGTGCGCATACCGCGATGATAGAATTTGTCGTGCTCATCTAACCTTTTGACATATTCAATTCACTCCTTAAGGTATTTGAAGAAATTAAAAAAAAAAAAAACATCGGTATGAATCCCTAAGTACATACTTTCCACTTGAAATACTTCAAGAATTCCGCTATGAACGCCTACATCCATGTCTTCACCTGAACATACTGTAGAAATTCAACAATTAAAAAACATGATTCAGGATTCCTTAATATTATTTTACAGTATTTTCTTGAACTCATCCAAATATCGCTAACTTTCTCATTTAAGTAGAGCTCTATGAAAAACAATAAGAATAACATAAAATTTTACGGAATTACGTATCATCAAAATAAATAAGAGTTTAACCGTGTATAACGCTTCGCCATACAGATTTGATGTGGTACTCTTTAAAGAGTTCCACTGGAAATGCCCTGGAAAAGAGTTTCTTTAAAAACTTTTCCATGTATTAGACCTTCTACCGAATTTGCCGTAATCGATTTCTCCTGGGATTTTAACTATTTTTTTCCTGAGACATATTTTAGGAGAGTTTATATATGTTTTTAGAACTTTTAATAATGTATACCACACCCTATATCGTCCTATCCTAATATTCTTCTTTCTCTGCTAAAATTCCTGTTGGAATCTCAACTGAAGACAGGAACTAAGCTTTATTCAGAAAATTAAACCCAAATATTAAGAATGATCTCGCATACCGCAAATGTTGGAAGCCTGCCTAGGGGCTGTCCATAAACCACGTGGTCATGAGGGGGGGGGGGGTTCGGCCAATGACCATTTTGTATGGACAAATAAAAAAATTTGTATGAACAAATGACCACGCGGGGGGGGGGGGGGGGGGGGGTTGAAAGGTCCCAAAAAAATGACCACGTGGTTTATGGACAGCCCCCTATTGAGCAAAATCTTGATGGTAGGCCCAAGATAAGAAATATATTCGAGATTTTTTCTGTCTTTATTATAGAACCTGGGATTGGTTTGTCATTCGCTATTCGAGATGGTTTTTGAACACTCTTCAGTAACATAAGATTAGCAAGATCTTCGATAGATGATGTGGACATTAACACTATCTATTTGTTTTCGAAATTTTTTAGACATTCCGCGGAATTTCGTTTGATTTCGTCGAAATCTATTTTTTTGGAGACGAAATTTTTAGAATTTGGCGAAACGAAACGAAATTCAAAATCATAAATTTCGCCTAGGTGAATTCCGTGGAATTCCGCGGAATTTCGTTTCGAGGTGTATTTGGCGAAATAATTCGGTATACCGCATACCCTTAAAAAATAGAATAAAAAACAATTAATAAACAAAAAAAAACAGTAAAAAAAGTAAACCAAATCTTGATCCTGCATTTAAATTAACCAGACTGGATAATAGCAAGATTAAAATTTGGTATAATATGGTAGATCTTACGCCGTAACGCACCATTCCAAGGTGATCTACCCACGTTACGGGTTTCTACCCGTAATGTTCCGTATAATTCCGATAAAATGTTCCGTATCCAACAAAACTGAAGTAAGTCCTCTAGTGTGATCTGAGTCCATTAGTTTAGCTACCACTGGAGTCAACACTCTATTAAAACGCTCTACCTGGCCATTTGCTTTGGGACATCCAGTAGCAATTAAAATATACTTTATATCATTCTCAGTGCAGCATTCTTTGAAACTGTTAGAAGTAAAACAACTTCCCCGATCTGATACTATTTGAAATGGGATAGAGTATGCATTAAAATAGTTCTTTAAATGTTTCAAAACTTCACTCGTATTTGTTGTTTTACATGGATATAGTTTGATAAACTTAGAAAAAGCATCAACAATAACAAAAATACAGGGTGACTGGTAATTCGTGTTACACCCGAAAGGAGGTGAAAGTAGACCATATTTGCAGCAAAAAATTGTTCTACAGGTAGGTCCGGAAATCACTGCTAAGTGAGTTATTCAAAAATTAGTGTTATTAATTTACCCCATCTTTAAACATCTCTAACTCAGAAACTATGAACCGTATAATCAATTTTAGCGCATGGATAGAAAGCTTAAAGCTTTGTCTTTTAATGCTTTTTAGACAGGTAACTGATAAACAGTCATTTAAGTGCAGAAATTTTGACTTTTATGTAAAAAGTGCCTAAAAATGTACCCCCTTTTCACCTTTTTTGATAGTTTACTCGTGAAAAACGTGATAAATGTGAGAAATGTTCTTCTACAAAACATTCATTTTTTGATACGCTACCAAACTGTCCTTTGGTGCAACATTGTATCTTTCATAGTTTTGTCACAATCTTGAATTCAAAATTTTGTGAAATAAATCAATGTTTTTATTGCAATACTGTCTGGTAACCCTACACGTTTGCTTGCTGTTGGTCGTCGTGCGCATGGCAACGAAGTCCAGCGTCGCGGCGGCGGTCATCGTTTGACAGAGCCAACAGTGAACGGCAAATTGCGCGCTATGTTTATGAATCAATCTCAAGGCATCCTTTTCTTTGGGTGAAGATTCAATTCGCCTAGATGCCATACACCCAAACCCACTCAATGGTGGAATTTAGCGAGATCATACCGCTTTAAGGGATATTCAAACCTACGGGCCGAGACTGGGTCCGGGCCGGGGCCGCGGCCGAGACTCGATAGGGCTTTTTTCGCTTCGTTCTCACTGCACACAATGCTCACCGGGCTATAGCGCCTGCGCACCAGCAATTTATGTTGCGCGAACGCACGCACAGTATGAAGCGGTTGTCATTTATTCTTGTTTTTGTTTCTGCGCACTTTCTCCAGTGTGTTTGATGTACATTCATCCAGAACTTTATTTTGTAATTTCTACAGGAATCTGGGATTCCTCCAGTTTTTTATGATTTCCCTTGGAGTGCTTTCTGGGACTCTCCCGTAGTTCTTTCTGGAAAACCTCTAATGAGATTCTCTAGGAGTCCTTCCTGAAATTTCTCCAGCTACTCCGTCTGGGTTTATGTCCTTGAGTTCTACTAAAATTTCTTCTGGGATACTTTCAAGAACTGGTTTAGAATTTTTCTCCAGAAATTCCTCCAGGAGTAAGTTCCCACAGTTTATTTATTTTCAGTTCAACGGAAAGCCCTCCTGAAGTTCCTGAGAGTGAGTCCAGGAGCTCTCCAGGCATTCCTCCAGGGCACCCCCAAAAAATACCAAGGGCAATTCTTTAGAATTAGCCCAAGAATTCCTCCAGCATTTGTCGTAGAATCACCCTAGGATTTTACTGGGAATTTTTCAATTATAACTCTGGAAATTAATGCAGGAGTTCTTCAACAATAATGCATGCTACTCTTCAGGATTTTTCCCGAAAATTATTGAAGGACTCAAGGGATTTCTCCAGAAATTCCTGCATTAATACCACCAGGACTTCCTCAAGGGATTCCTCCAAAAAATCCTCCACGATGTCAACCAAAAATTCTTCCAGTAGTTCTTCCAGGAATAACTCCAAAAATTCATCTCAAAATTCCTACAGGAATTTCTCTTCAGGAATTGTGGAAGGGATTTCATCAGGAATTCTTCCAGGGATTTCACAAGACAATTTTTCAATAAATTGCTCCAAGACTTTCGTTAAGAATTCCTGCAAGGATTTATCTAGGAATTCCTCTGACGATTCCTCTAAATTTTTTTCCACGGTGTCCCCCAAGTATTCTTCCAGTTATTCCTCCATGAGTTCCTGCAGGAATTCATCCCGAAATTCTACCAGGAAATCCTGCAGGGATTCCTCCAGGAATTGCTGCAGGAAATTCTCTAGAGGTTCCTCCAAGGATTCCTCTAGAATTCCTTCCAGAATTTCTCCCGTGAAATCATCAAAAAATTCATCCCAGGAAATCATCAAGAAATTCCTCTAGAAATTCCTTCAGTAATTCATCCAGAAATTCCTTCAGTAATTCCTCACAGAATTTCTACAGGGATTTCTTCAAAAATTTCTCCAGAAAGTACTCCAGGCATTTCTTCAAGAATTACTTCATGAATTTCTCCATAAATTATTCCAGGAATTCCTCCAGAAATTACTTCAGGTACTACTCCAGGAGTTCCTCCAAGAATTCCACCGGAAATTCCTCAAGGAATACTTCCGGAAATTCCATCAGGTATTTTTCCAGGAAGTCTTCTTGGAAATACTCCAGGCATAACTCCAAGAATTTCTCCGTGAGTTACTCCAGGTATTCCTGCAGGATTCTTACAGATGTTTATCCAGGAACTACTGCAAGATGTCCTCCAATTTTTTTTCCAGGAATTCCTCCAGTGATTCCTTCATAAATTTCTCCAGTAAATGCTCCAGAACATTCTTCAGAGATTACTTCAGAATTCCTTCCTGTATTTCCTCCAGGAAATCGTCCAGAAATTTCGCCAGTGATTCCTTTAATAAATCTTCTATGGATTCCTCCAGGAGTTCGTACAGAATATCCTCCAGAAATTCCTCCAGACATTCCTCCAGTAAACACTCCAGGAATTCCTCTAAGAATTTCGCCAGTGATTTCTTTCGTCCAGAAATTTCGCCAGTGATTCCTTTAATAAATCTCCTAGGGATTCCCCCAGGAATTCCTACAGAATATCCACCAGAAATTCCTCCAGGCATTCCTCCAGGAATTCCTACAGAAAATACTCCAGGAATTCCTCCAGGAATTCCTACAGAAAATACTCCAGGAATTTCACCAGGAATTACTACAGGAATTCATCCACGAACTTTTCCAGAAATTCCTCCAGGAATTCCTTCGAAAATTCCTCCAAGAATTCTTTCAGGAATTTTTCCATAAAGTCTTCCAGGATATGCTCCATGAATTACTCCAAGAATTGCTTCAGGAATAACTCGAGGAATTCCTCCAAAAATTCCTCCAAGAATTCCTGCAGGAATTCTTCCATAAAGTCTTCCAGGAAATACTCCATTAATTACTCCAAGAATTGCTTCAGGAATAACTCTAGGAATTCCTCCACGAATTGCTTCAGAAATGACTTCAGGGATTCCTACGGGAATTCTTCCAGGAACTACTTCAGCCTGTCCTCAAAAAAATTCTCCAAAAATTATCAAAAAAATGTCCTCTAATTTTTTTTCCAGGAATTCCTTCATAAATTTCTCCAGTAAATGCTCCAGAAAATTCTTTAGAGATTCCTCAAAAATTCCTTCCTGAATTTCCTCCAAGAAAATCGTCCAGAAATTCCTCCAGGAATTCCCCAGTAATTCCTCTAAGAATTTCGCCAGTGATTCGTTCAATAAATCTTCTAGGGATTCCTCCAGCAATTCCTACAGAACATTCACCAGAAAATTCTCCAGGCACTCCTCCAGAAAACACTCCAGGAGTTCCTCTAAGAATTTCGCCAGTGATTCCTTTAATAAATCTTCTAGGAATTCATCCAGGAGTTCCTACAGAATATCCACCAGAAATTCATCCAGGAATTCCACCATTAATTACTCCAGGAATTCATCCACGATCCACGAACTTCTCCAGAAATTCCTCCAAAAATTCCTCCAAGATTTCCTTTAGGAATTCTTCCATAAAGTATTCCAGGAAATACTCCATTAATTACTCCAAGAATTGCTTCAAGAGTAACTCTAGAAAATCCTCCAGGAATTGCTCCAGGAATGACTTCAGGGATTCCTACGGGAATTTTTCCAGAAACTACTTCAGAATATCCTCAAAAAAATCCTCCAGGAATTCTACAAGGAAATACTTACGGGATTCCTCTAAGAATGACTCCAGGAATTCTTCTAGGATCTACTCCAGGGATTCCTGCACGGATTCATTCCGATATTTATCCAGGAAAGCCGTCAAGAATTCCTCCTATAAACAATCCAAGAATTCCCATAATTTTTCTTTAAATTACTCCAGGAATTCGTCAAAAAAAACCTTCCGGTATTTTTCCAGAATTCCTTTTAGAAATACCTCAAGGAAATGCTTGAAGAATTTATTCAGAAATTCTTTAAAGAGCTGCTTCAGAAGTGGCTCCAATCTTATAGGAATTCCTTCACGAATTATTTCAGGAATTCCTCCAGATATTGCTTACGAATATCTCCAGGAATTCGTCCTGAAATTCTTCCCGAAATTTCTCAAGGTTTTATTTTATTAATTCCTCAAGAATTTTTCCAGGAAGGCCTCCAGAAATTCCTCTCAGAAACACTCTAAGAATTTCTCCATGAATTACTTCAAGGCTTTCCCCAAAAACTATTCCAGAACCTACTCTAGGAATTACTCCAGGATTTTCTCAAGAAATGTCTCTAGAATTTCCTCCAAGAATTCCTTCGGTTAATCTTCCAGGAATTCCTCCCGGAATTATCTCAGGTACAGGAATTCTTTAAAGAGCTACTCCAGGGATTCCTCTGGGAAGCACTTCATATTTTTATCAGGAATAGCTTCAGAAACTCCGTTAGAACTTACTCCAAGAATTCCTCCAGGAATCACTCCAGTAATTCCGCTAGGTAGGATGTCATCCGGAAATTTATCTAAGAATTCCTCCCAGGAATTCCTTCGGAGTTTCTTTCAGGAATTACTCCCTGGAAGAATACCTGGTGGAATCCTTGGAGGAACTCTTAAAATAATCCCTGGAGAATTTTTTGAAGAAATACCTGGAGGGAGTCTTGGAAGAATTCCTGGGGGATTTCCTTGGAGAAATTTCATTAGGAATCCCTAGAGAAATACCTGTAGTAAGCCTTGAAGAAGTTTTTGAAAGAGTCACTGGAGGAATACCTGGAGGAATTCAAGGAGAAATTCCTGGAACTATCTCACAAGTTATTTTTGGAGGATTTCCTGGTGAAATTCATGGAGAAATTCTTGGAGAAATTCTTGGAGGAATTTTTGAAGGAATAACTGGAGGAATTTGTGAAGGAATTCCTGGAGGAGTTTGTAAAGTAATTCCTGAATAAATTTCTTAAAAAATCCCAGGAAGAACTGTTCGAGGGATTTTTGGAGAAATTCATAGAGGGATTCTTGAAGCAATTCTTGGCGGAAGTCTGGGAGGAATTCCTAAATAAACTTTTCTAGGATTTCTCCCAGGAAATCCTCCAGAAATTCCTACAGGATCTTCCCCAAAAATCACTACAGAATTCTCCCTGGAAATTCTCCAGAAATTATTCCAGAAACTGCTACGGGAACTTTCCCAAGAATTCTTTCAAGATTTCAATCAAGAATCAGTTCAATTTTTTTCCAAGAATTCCTACAGAAATTCCTGGATGACATCCTACCTTGAGGAATTACTGGAGGAATTCTCGGAGTAAATTCTAACGGAGTTTCTGGAGCTATTCCTGGAATCCCTGTAGTAACTCTTTAAGGAATACTGTACCTGAGATAATTCCGGGAGGAATTCCTGGAAAGTTAACCGAAGGAATTCTTGAAGGTGGTTCTAGAGACATTTCTTGAGGAAATCCTGGAGTAATTCCTGGAGTACGTTCTGAAATAGTTCTTCAAGACGAATTCCTGGAGATATTCCTAAGCAATATCTGGAGAAGTTCCTGAAAAAATTCGTGAAGGAATTCCTAAAAGATTGGCTGGAGGCACTTCTGGAGGAGTTCTTTAAGGATTTTCTGAAGAAATTCTTGAAGCATTTCCTTGAGGAATTTCTAAAAGGGATTCTGGGAGGAATTTTTGGAAAAATTTCAGAAGCAATTTTTTGACGAATTCCTGGAGTAATTCAAAGAGAAATTATGGGAATTCTTGGATTGTTTCCGGGAGGAATTCTTGACGGCTTTCTTGGAGTAGATCCTGGAGTAATTCTTGGAGGAATCCCGTAAGTATTTCCTTGTAGAATTCCTGGAGATTTTTTTGAGGACAGGCTGAAGTAGTTCCTGGAAGAATTCCCGTAGGAATCCCTGAAGTCATTTCTGAAGCAAATCGTGGAGGAATTCCTAGAGTTATTCCTGAAGCAATTCTTGGAGTAATTAATGGAGTATTTCCTGGAAGACTTTATGGAAGAATTCCTGCAGGAATTCTTGGAGGAATTTTTGGAGGAATTCCTCGAGTTATTCCTGAAGCAATTCTTGGAGGAATTCCTAGAGTATTTTCTGTAGGAATTCCTGGAGGAATGCCTGGAGGAATTTCTGGTGGATATTCTGTAGGAATTCCTGGGGGAATCCCTAGGAGATTTATTAAAGGAATCTCTGGCGAAATTTCTGGACGAAAGAAATCACTGGCGAAATTCTTAGAGGAATTCCTGGAGTGTTTACTGGAGGAATGTCTGGAGGAATTTCTGGAGGATATTCTGTACGAACTCCTGGAGGAATCCATAGAAGATTTATTAAAGGAATCACTGGCGAAATTTCTGGACGATTTCCTGAGGAAATACAGGAAGGAATTCTGAAGGAATCTCTGAAGAATGTTCTGGAGCATTTACTGGAGAAATTTATGAAGGAATCACTGGAGGAATTCCTGGAAAAAAAATTGGAGGACATCTTGCAGTAGTTCCTGGATAAACATCTGTAAGAATCCTGTAGGAATACCTGGAGTAACTCACGGAGAAATTCTTGGAGTTATGCCTGGGGTATTTCCAAGAAGACTTCCTGGAAAAATACCTGATGGAATTTCCGGAAGTATTCCTTGAGGAATTTCCGGTGGAATTCTTGGAGGAACTCCTGGAGTAGTACCTGAAGTAATTTCTGGAGGAATTCCTGGAATAATTTATGGAGAAATTCATAAAGTAATTCTTGAAGAAATGCCTGGAGTACTTTCTGGAGAAATTTTTGAAGAAATCCCTGTAGAAATTCTGTGAGGAATTACTGAAGGAAATTCTGGATGAATTACTGAAGGAATTTCTAGAGGAATTTCTTGATGATTTCCTGGGATGAATTTTTTGATGATTTCACGGGAGAAATTCTGGAAGGAATTCTAGAGGAATCCTTGGAGGAACCTCTAGAGAATTTCCTGCAGCAATTACAGGAGGAATTTATGGTGGGATTCCTGGAGGAATCCCTGCAGGATTTCCTGAAGGATTCACTCCAAGGGAAATCATAAAAAAAAGCAGGAGGAATCCCAGATTCCTGTAGAAATTACAAAATAAAGTTCTGGATGAATGTACATCAAACACACTGGAGAAAGTGCGCAGAAACAAAAACAAGAATAAATGACAACCGCTTCATACTGTGCGTGCGTTCGCGCAACATAAATTGCTGGTGCGCAGGCGCTATAGCCCGGTGAGCATTGTGTGCAGTGAGAACGAAGCGAAAAAAGCCCTATCGAGTCTCGGCCGTGGCCCCGGCCCGGACCCAGTCTCGGCCCGTAGGTTTGAATATCCCTTAAAACGGTGCCACTCAGCGGTATGATCTCGCTAAATTCCACCATTGAGTGGGTTTGGGTGTATGGCATCTAGGCGAATTGAATCTTCACCCAAAGAAAAGGATGCCTTGAGATTGATTCATAAACATAGCGCGCAATTTGCCGTTCACTGTTGGCTCTGTCAAACGATGACCGCCGCCGCGACGCTGGACTTCGTTGCCATGCGCACGACGACCAACAGCAAGCAAACGTGTAGGGTTGCCAGACAGTATTGCAATAAAAACATTGATTTATTTCACAAAATTTTGAATTCAAGATTGTGACAAAACTATGAAAGATACAATGTTGCACCAAAGGACAGTTTGGTAGCGTATCAAAAAATGAATGTTTTGTAGAAGAACATTTCCCACATTTATCACGTTTTTCACGAGTAAACTATCAAAAAAGGTGAAAAGGGGGTACATTTTTAGGCACTTTTTACATAAAAGTCAAAATTTCTGCACTTAAATGACTGTTTATCAATTACCTGTCTAAAGAGCATTAAAAGACAAAGCTTTGAGCTTTCTATCCATGCGCTTAAATTGATTATACGGTTCATAGTTTCTGAGTTAGAGATGTTTAAAGATGGGGTAAATTAATAACACTAATTTTTGAATAACTCACTTAGCAGTGATTTCCGGACCTACCTGTAGAACAATTTTTTGCTGCAAATATGGTCTACTTTCACCTCCTTTCGGGTGTAACACGAATTACCAGTCACCCTGTATATTTATAATTAGAAGTTGTGAGCGTGAATGGACCATAATGATCAATGTGAATAGTATGGAATGGTAAATTGCCTTTATCTATTAAATTCAAAGTACCGTCTTTTGTGAAATTTTTCTTTGAATAAACAATGCATTTTAAACAATTTTTAATGTAGCCTTTAATTGTATCCTTCATGTTAGGGAACCAACAAGATTTGTTGATCAATTCAAAAACTTTTTCTACGCTAAAATGCCCGAAATCATCGTGATACATTTTAATAATATGATTGATCATATCCCTAGGAACGTAAAATAATAGATGCTTGTCTTTACCTTTTCTGTAAACTACTCCATCTCGAAGTTCAAAATGCTTATCTTCTCTTTCTTCTAATTGAGTTCTTATCATTTCAATTTCTGGATCTAACAATTGACTAGCTAGTAAAGCTCTTTCAAAATTATTGTTATTATTGACAATGGCACTAATGGCTGGTAAACGAGACAAAGCATCTACGTGTTTCATATTTGTTGAGCTCCGATGAATGATGTCATAATTGTATTCGGACAGAAATAATTCCCATCTAGCAATTTTGGCGTTTATATCCTTTTTATTCAAAGTTTCTTTTAACGCGATACAATCTGTAACAATAGTAAATTGTATTCCTTGTAAGTAAATATGAAACCTTTTAATACTATGAATCACCGCAAGAGTCTCAAGCTCAAAAGAATGTAATTTGGATTCGTGAATATCTGTTCTTTTACTGAAATATATAACTGGATGCAAAACCCCATCGGACTGTTCTTGCATTAGAACACCACCAAATCCTATTGAATTTGCATCCGTATGAAGTTCTGTTCGTGCAAAAGGAGAATAAATTTTCAAAACAGGCTCAGCAATAAGCTTCTCCCGAAGAGTTTCAAATGCAATCATTTCATTTTCCTTGAAAGTGAAATCTTTTTTATCTCTTTTAACTAAATCATACAAATGCTTTGCAATCACGGAAAAATTTGGAATGAATTTTCGAAAATAACTAGCTAAACCTAGAGTGACTGGAAGGGAGAGTGGCGTCATGTTCCCATTTTGACAGGTCTCCTGCTCGTTTGGAACAGGAATTTGTATGGATTTGACAGATGACCGCTGTTCCAATTTTGACATTGACGCCACTCTAAGTTAAAGCCACTCTAGCTAAACCAATAAATTTATGAACATCGTGTACATTTTTCGGAACTGGAAAATTTTTAATACAATCAACGTGCTTGTTACTAGGACTTATACCATTCGATGCAATATTGTACCCCAAATATTCTACCTTAGTTTTCAGAAATTTACATTTAGGTAACTGTAATTGTAAATGATTTTCGGCTAATATAATGAAAACCTGTTGTAGTACCGCATAATGCTCTTCAATTGTTTCAGTCGCAATTAGAATATCATCAATATATATTCTTATTACACCTTTCTGAATCAATTCTTGAAATATTTCGTTTATAAATCGCATAAATGCTGAAGGTGCGTTGCAAAGTCCAAATGGTACTCTTTTGTACTCAAACTGTCCCAATTCACATACAAAAGCTGTGTATTTTTGAGATGTTTTATCTATTAAAAGATGATGATATCCGCTCTTAAGATCTAATGTTGAAAAATACTTTTTGCAATTTCTCATCGTAATAGGCTGTTTTACCTCACGCAAATCTGACAGGTAAAGGCCTACTTTCCCACACCAAATTAACAGTGCTGTAATGGTTCATTACAGCACTGATTTGCGTTGCGTAATGAACCATTACAGCACTGTTTTCAGTTTCGATCAACTTTTTGATGCTTCCTGGACGCAGTTATGGAAAATTGTGACAACTGCACAGTATAACCTGCTATGATCAGATCTTCTTAACCTTCCGTAACTCGCGCGGTTGGTTACCTGCTTCAACACCACGCTAACGCTGAGTACAAAAAGCGAGATTTTTTCAACGTGTTGTACAAAATACAACATCGCGATCGCTCGGGGGTTAAACATGGCTATGCACATCAGTGTGCAGTTTGTTAAAAACTATCCTCAAGCGGTAATTTATGAACTTGCAAAAAACTTGCAAACTTGAAAACTTGCAAAAAGACGGTTGACTGCGTATGTTTAGTGTATATTTGTAATGTGTCTATGTTCTAATGTTGCATATCAATTTTAGTTATCCCTTGAAAAAGGTCCAATACACGGGACCGAAACGTCGGGCTATGCCAAACTAGCCGCTTCAATGCTCTTAGACTGAGAAAGCCACAACAGTTCAACATTTCCTCCCAGTCGTATACCTCCTCCAAATCCGAAGATGGCTTGCAAAAAACGTTGTACGCAACTCGGTGCCGAACTCGATTTTTACAGCACTCGTCGTAAATATCCAACTCGGCAAGCCTCGTTGGATAAATGTACGACTCGTGCTGTAAAAACCGTTATTCTGCACCTTGTTGCGTAAACTACTATTTTACCTCTGAGGCTATCTAAATGGTCTTCGATGTTTGGTAAAGGATATCGATCCTTCACTGTAATTTTGTTAAGCTCTCTATAATCAACACACATTCTCCAAGTATTGTCCTTCTTTTTTACCAAAACTATTCTACTGGCATATGGAGAATTACTTTTTTCAATTACTCCTTCTTTTAATAATTTATTTATTTGCGACTCTATTTCTAACTTCTGATTGTGAGATATACGACGTGCAGAAAAATTAAAAGGTTTCTTGTCATTCAATTTTATTTTCATTATGTATTCATTTTTTGGTTTGAGTAACTTACTTCCATTCTTATAAAAATCATTGAAAAGAGATTTGATTTGCCCAATACACTCAAAGTCAATACTACTATCGCCAATGTCTAATTTCTCATCATCAGTACAAATAAAAGTGCCCGTGCTTACCTCAATTCCATACACATCTGGACAAATTTCCTCTTCTTTGGCAATCACATTCAAAGGGGTTTCAATGATTGGTTGCTTTATTCCAAAAAGTATTGTTTTCCCGTCGTATTCTGCTAACAGGTTATTCCTCTTCACAAAATCTGACCCCAAAATGCACATCGGTTGCATTGTTGAATCTGGAACTACTTTAAACTGCAAGGAATATATATAATTATTAATAACAATTTCTGTCTCAAATACTCCTAAAATATTGATTTTTGAATTATTCAATCCTGAAAATAATGGCCGAATGTTTTTTGAAATATTAATTGAACTAGGCACTATACTACTTCTTATTAAACAAATTGGACTGCCAGTATCAAATAATGTATCACAAACTGTAAAGAAATGTCCAAATCTAACAAGACAACTAAAGAAAATATTTTCAATACTAACCCTACCTCTGTAGTCTACTCTATCTCGAGATTGTTCTTCATTATCTGCATTCCTCAAGGGGCTACGGTTAACATCTACAGCTTGGACGGTATGTCCACATTTTCCGGTGTGAGTTTCATTCTGCAAGACTCCATTGCTTGGACTTGAATTCGTTTGAAACAGCTGAGCTGCTCTTCCATCACGACCTTCATACGGATAAACTCCATTCCTTGGTCCTGAATTCATCCGGAACTGTTGACCAAATCCTCTTACGCTGCTGCACATTCTTGCTATATGACCATACTTTCCACAACTAAAACAATTTCCGGAATTCCAACGCACTTGGTTTTGAGAAACATTTGATGAGTAATTTGAAATACGCCGCATGTTTGATTGGTTTTCGAATCGAAAAATTGCATTCATCAGATTCTCCACTGAGTCGTGTCCTGCAGTACTTAAAACCATTTGCAACTGGGGGTCTGGAATACCGTTGATGATGTATTTGATGGTAGCCGCTTCACTCAAATCAGCCATTCTTGCTTTCGAAACTATACTATGGATGAAATGTTCGTACGATTCTCCTGGCGTTTTCAATCTCCTAGCCAAATAACTGTGGACATCAACCTCGTCAATTCTTGATGGAAATGCGCGCGAAATCTGCAGTTTGAAGTCTATCCAACCGTTGATGTTATCTTCCACGCCTTCGAACCAGATCTTCGGTGCGGATCCCAGTCTGACTGTAGCGTAATGTAGAACAGCTCTGTCTTCCCAATTGTAGACTTGTTTCAAATTTTCGATTTTCCTTAGCCATTTATCCACCGTTATTCTCTCTGGGCAAAATTCGGGAACCAAATTGCGAATTACTTCGGGACGCAGCAATATCGAATCACACTGAAGATTGTTAGCAACTTCTTGAATCTTAAGGCATCTCGAACTGATTTCAACTCCACTGAATTCTCCGCGATGACCAACAACCTGTTCTACGGTTTCGGTACGCGTTCTGTTAACATCTTTTCCATTAATCGTTCTTGAATTGTTCATCGCTTTGTCCTCGGGTTGTCGTGAATCAAAACTGATGTCAGGAAAATTTTCGACCACTATTTGCCGTTTGGAAGTTCACGAAGGATCATCCCACTTCTGAAATTGAAGCTTAAATAGGGTTTGCTTGTACTTTATTCCAGATCTCGAGGTACAATGAATGACAATCATAGTTTCTAGCTATCTACTCTATTCTGTTGCCTACTATGATCTATCAAATATCCTACAGTATTGTGTGCGTACTCATAGAAAAGTATTATTACTAGTATAAAAAGAAAAGATCAAACCTTAATGACGACCTCTGTCACCAAAGTATTGGTTTCCGTTGTAGACTTCTTCACTACAATTCGCTGGACGGCAGCCTTCAGATTCCATTCGGTGGGGATCAACATTCTGCAACCAGACTCGTCATCGCAGCCACAGGTCGAATATGGCGTGGCGGTGCGGTGGGGGACTCTGTGTAGTCTTCTCCTGGCTGGACCGCCATCAATCACTCCCTGATTGGCCATGACGAGTTAGGCGAAATGCAAGAATAAAATCAATCATTATTGGTCGGTGCTTACATAAACGGGAAGCAGATGAAAACCCTAGTACCGTAAAACGGGGTATCTTTGATAATGCGGGTAACCTTGATAGCGCGACAAGCATTGTATAGTTTATCTTTTTTTTTTTTTTTTTTTTTAAACGTAACGAATCTTGAAAACTAACGGAGTTACGAATTTGGCGTCTTCGACAAAGTTTTTTTATTCTTAATCACTTAACCTAATTTACAGCTCTATTGTCCACTAGGGCACTACGTGAGCGACTTCAATTGACAGCTGCACGTTCATTATTATACAGCGCCTACATGTAATCTATTTTTACTTTATTGAAGCCTTTCTGCTGCTTTCACTTTTCTACTACATGGTAGAATGATGAGCACAAGGATGATGGATGGCCGTTGTTCCTTTCCAGTCCGATTGGGGGTCCATAATGAGTAGCAGTTCGCCGATTTCCAGGTATCCGGGTCCGTTTGAGCCATGGGGCACAGAAGAGGGTCAGTATCAGCCGCTCTCGGTGAAGAGCAACTGACGAAAAATTGCAAGTGCCGGGGCTGGGAATCAAACCCATGACCATCCGCATATGAAGCGAACGTGTGACCAACTACGCCACGGGCCCCGACAATATAGTTTATCTTATAACTATGATTCCTTCAACCAGATACGAAAAATGCAAACGTAAATCAATTCTATACGTATGAAAGATTATCTTAGACGTATCTATATATATAAAAATGCAGTGGCATACGTGGGACCGCGCATAACTTGCGAACGGAAGGTCCGATTTTGATCGTCTTAGTTTTGTTATGTTAGTTTTCACCCAAGGAAGGTTTATGAGGCATAAAACATGGATAAATTGGGAGTTTTTGAAAATCGATCTTGCATACATTTTGTGAACGGGGAGTTGGTCTTGGAAAGAAACTTGAAACGTCAAAAAACGCAGTAGGCAAGACAAAGTTTGCCGGGTACAGCTAGTTTTCATTAAAATCTAGTTTGTACACAACTTTTTGGACAAAAAATATAAATTGTTGACTAGGGGCGGGACAGCTCTAATATTCATTAGCGGTATTAAGCAGTATTAGAAATATTAATACCAGACGAAATCCATTTTTGAACGAAGTAGGCCATGCTTATTTAACAGATTCGATTCAAAATGTCAGCAACAAGAAATGCGTACTTTCATTGGTTTCAGGATGTATGAAATCTACTGCATATCGCTATTCTATTGTACTTCTCACACCCGGGGCATCTGAAAAAATCGCTGTCCAAACTGTTGTGCTTCGTGTTAACATCTACGTCCCAACAGCTTTTATCTACGATCATCAAAAGCACACTGATAATTTCAGCTGAAATTTACCGAGAGTCCTTCTCCAAATCAATAAGGCCAATATCTAATTTAATATTCAGTTAGCTAGGCCCTATAATCTTAAACTATCAGTGCATTAAAGCCTCGAACGGTATGGGAGTACAAAATGTCATTAGTAGCAAGATTCCCATATTTGTTAATGTCAATTTTTACATTCTGTGAATCTCATGGGGAATATGAACAGTTTGAAAACTCTTCTATATTTATTGGGCATAAGCATTTGAATGGATTCCCACAATCAGCTCGTGCTGGACTGCGGACTTGCAATAAAAGTGCATCGGATCACATATGATGGGCTCGGATGGGGCTACCTTCTTGATTTTTCTACGTCCGGCGGCATGGCCTTTCGAGAGCCGTCTCCAATGGTCCAGTGAAATTCACGTTATTTTCAAAGCTAAAATACATAATCAAAACAAATTAGCGTTTACAATTGAATTAATTGACGAAAAACCTACGACGAACCGTATCTCCATCTCTTCTATTCGTGACAGTTGGTTGTTGTATGAAAAGTCATGACATACTATACAAAAAATGATTCGGTGAACCATGAAGATTAGGAAACTAATATTTATTAGGCGGTATTAGCGTCGATATTAGGCACTGTCCCGCCCCTAGATTGTTGATATTTTTGTCATTTGTCAACCCCTTCAAACAAACTGCTATACGACTTCGTTACAACTATTTTTTCAATGAATTCACTCTTATTTTCGATAGATTCATCATAGTAAATTCCAAATCTGGCCTTGAATCTCTTAACAAAGTGTGTTTTTGCGAAATGGAAGTAATTTTGTAAATTGGGACAAAATTCTCCATTTATTGATAAACGCCTAAAAGTATGCAATTCACTTGTAATTTTATGCAGATAAATCTGTGTTGTTCAAAATTTGTTAATAAAACATTCAAAAACTACCCAAATAAAGAAAACTCATCATGCACAGCATGGATTCATATGTTGATATACCGTAAAGCATATATAATTACAAAGATAATGATTTTTGATAGCTGAATTCACTGTGTTTTCACTCAGTACTCCACAAATTCATTTTTATATGTAGAATTTAGTAAAAAAAAAAAATCAATGTTTTGATAGAAAAATTCTAAGTGATATATTCCACAAGGCTTCTCTCATCATGTTCATACTCCTGAGATTTCAATCTGTGATTATTTTTGCAGATTTGATGTGTTTTTCAGGGCATTATCAAAGTTACCCCAAAATGAAAATCCGATTCTCACTCATATGAAAAACTAAAAGTTAAGCAAAATATTGCTGTGTGCATTCAAAATGCAAATATCAAATGCGGGAGCACCAAATGCGGTAAGATTTTCTAACAAGTAACCCGATGTCAGTTTGAGCTTTCGAATCCTACGTTGGCGGTGATATTGACTATGGTTGCTACGTTGCCTTTGGTAACATGTGTTACCGCGTTTGAAGCGCATTTGGGAACCGTTTGCATCTTGAACGCACACAGCAATATTTCGGATTATCAAATCTTTCATTTGCATTGATAACTGATACCTCAGAACTTGTTTTAAAAATATAAAAGTCGGGAAAATACTGCTACATGGGTAACTCTCGTTGAGACCGTCCCACTATTTACACCATGTCTTCAAAAATGTTTAAGGTGGCAATTTTCTGAAAGTCCCCCCCAAGAAAATAAGGAAAATGCGTTTGGCTAATCAAATTGGTTGACCCTCCGTTTGTTAGAGCCACAAGCATTTTGGTGAACCCCTCGATTTTGGTCAATTATTGGCTCATTTAAACCGTTATAACTCGAAAGTTTCGCCAGAAACCACTTAAAAACTATAGGTTGTTGGAAAGAGAAAAGGTAGAGGTTCTCTTTGCAGTTATAAAAAGTTTGGTCGGCCATATTGATTTTGGCCGCCATCTTGAATTTATGTACCAAAACATTTTTTTCACCATGTTGGCAACCACCGATTTTCAAATTTCTTGCGTCAATCGAAAGCTGGGACATTTTTACACAACATATCGAAAATTTAGAGATGTATCTTTTTCCTATGAAAAGATATCTGCACTTTTGTAAATCATGACACGTTTTCTCCATACATTTCCATGCGCACCGGCAATGACACGCAACAGCATCAAAGTTGGCGCCTGCTTGTATACACAAACGCACCTGCAGCAAAATTAGGGCAAATCGGAGGATCGTTCTCATTTTTAACTGTTTCTCAACGATGCGGGCATTGCTTTTGTAACTTTTTTGGTGTTTTGAAAAGCTGAAGCTTTCTACTTTTCATTAGTGGATTAAGATTTAGAATAAATGTTCATAAACACTGTGAAATAACGCTGCATTTATGTAAACAATCGGCACCTGGCCCAGTGCGCAAAAGTGGCATGATTCACAAAAGTGCAGATAACTTTTGATAGAAAAAAGATACATCTCTTAATTTTTGATATGTTGTGTAAAAATGTCCCCGCTTTCGATTGACGCAAAAAATTTGAAAATCAGTGGTTGCCAACATGGTGAAAAAACAGTTTTGGTATAAAAATCCAAGATGGCGGCCAAAATCAATATGGCCGACCAAACTTTTTATAACTGTAAATAGTAGCCCTATCTTCTCTCTTTTCAACAACCTATAGTTTTCAGGTGGTTTCTGGCGAAACTTTCGAGTTATAACGGTTTAAATGAACCAACAATTGACAAAAATCGAGGGGTCCGCCAAAATGCTTGTGGCTCTAACAAACGGAGGGTCCACCAATTTGATTAACCAAATGCATTTTCCTTACTTTTTTGGGGAGGACTTTCAGAAAATCGCCACCTTAAACATTTTTGAAGACATGGTGTAAATAGTGGGACGGTCTCAGCGAGAGTTACCCACATGGAAAAATATTGAGAAAATTCGCTGAAAAACTATCAAAGTTACCCCGTTTTACGGTACTATTTATTTCGTCTACCAACAAGTCTGAGAGGACGTGATTGGTGCCGTTAGTGTACTATTGAAAAGAGTCTCTGTAGCTTGCACAGTGAGGATGGTTATGGCCCCCTCCCAATTCACTGCACTGGAACCTCCATTTAGATAATAATTCGGGAGTGCACAATAGGGCAGTTCAGACTTTAAACATGTCAAAAATTCAAAGCTCCCATATGTTCATTGTAATCCTTGGTGCAAAACTAGAGTCCTGTCAAATTTTCAGCCATTTCGGAGGTGATTTAATGGTGGCCCAAAAGCAAAATAGGTTTACATGGGAATTACTATGAAGAATTTTCGAAAAAGGCTCTCCGCGTTGTAGAGCATTCACACATGGATGAAGTCATTGGAACAAAGTCAATTTTAATTCTGCAGATCTCAATGGTGAATGTTGCCGAAGACCGGAACTTATTTCGACAATCGGGTGAAAAGTTATTAAACAAATCCTCACTCACATGCGCATCTTTATACACGATGTCCTGCAAGATGTGCAAGAAGGTAACACGCATACTATGATTGCGTGTCAAGCGTTTCGATCGAGCTGCGGTCTTCTGTTCAAGCATTCATGGATGATTATTGATTAATAACTTCTGTCTCGTGAGTCGAAACGAGTTGCGGTCTTCGTCAACATTCATCATTGAGGTCTGAAGAATTCAATATGACTTTGACCCTATGCCTTCATCCATGTGTTTATACTCTACAGCGCGGAGAACCTTTTTTTTTAATTCTCCATAGTAATTCCCATATAAACCTATTTTGCTTTTGGGCCACCATTAAATCACCACCAAAATGGCTGAAAATTGGACAGGACTCTAATTTTGCACCAAGGATTGCAATAAACATATGGGAGCTTTGAATTTTTGACATGTTTAAAGTCTGAACTGCCCTAGTGCACAAATGGAATGCTTACCAAAATGAATGCATTATCAAAATATATTTTAAGGTAGCAAGCGAATTTAAGGAGAATGGGTGGCAAGAAGTAGCGCAGGGTTCAAAGAGGGCTCAAAGAGCTCCCAAGGAAATTGCGGGAAAATTTCAGGGGCGTTTCGAAAGGGCATCAGGAGGTTTGAGGGTTTCTCGAGGCTGCAGGAGTTTTCAGAAGACGGTATTGTTGGTCTAGTGCAGGGGTTCCCAACCTTTTTGAGGTGGCGACCCCCTTAAAAAATTGTCAAAACATCAGGGGCCCCATGAACATTTTTAGAAAAAATATGAACTAAATAAACGAAACCGAGTTATTTGTGTACAATGCAGTGGCGTAGCCAGAAATTTACTATGGGAGGGATTTTCGACGATCAATATTGCTGACTGCACCCCAAATTGGACTATCACACTATTTTTGGTACGCCTAAAATGTGTGATAAATATGCACAATTGCCTCGGATCGCCTCGACGTCTTCGGTGCATTTATTCCTTGATTTGCAAGGAATAAGTGCACCGAAGACCCCAACTCGATCCGACGTGGTCCTGCGCTGCAACCACACTTTGAAGGTGTGTGCACACTATTGTGTCAGTCCAATCTGGGGGGGTGCATTCAGCATTAATACTTCTTTTTTATTTGACACTCACATTTCGTAAACAATGATGTAAACATGTAAATTCAATTTGAGTTGTAGGTTAAAAATAGCGGCGCAGCCGAAAATTCTTTCCTTCTGAGAGCGTTTTATACTGAAAATTTCTTCCTCTACTTGTGGCTCTTAAGGTTTTTTGGTAACATCGCGGCCCCCCTAGACTGGCTTCACGGCCCCCCAGGAGGCCGCGGACCACCGGTTGGGAACCCGTGGTCTAGTGACTACCGTTTCTAATTCGTATGCAAAATGTCTACTAGAACCAGGAATGGATTGAAAAAGCGGTTTCTTTGGCAGTTTCCCTTCTTTCTAACTTCCACAACATAGGGTAAAAAATATAATTTGGACATGTATATAATTTGGACATGCACGGCGATGTATGCCTTGTTCCGGAGAGCTAATAAAAGTAGATACTTCTCAATATCGATTATTGGATCAAATAGACCCTATTCTGATGACTTACGTTGAAAATACGCTTAACAATTAAGAATTTACTTCAAAATTATCGAAAATGTAAATTATTTCACTAAAACCCCTCAAATGCACAGGTATGCAAGACGACATACACTTCACAGTCACATACAATATTCACCTCAAAATCGTTGAAATAATAATTGTAAGAAATTTAAAAGCCTTATTGCATTGAAACATGTTCAATAAAGAAGCATTAGGCAGCTAATCTCTTAACATTCATCTAGAACGCTTAATATAGGTGGTGTCCAAAATACATTACAAGTTTTCTACTGTAATTATATTTTGGTCATCTGACGAACTACATGGGGATGCACTGCGATTGCATACTTGGAGGCGTATTCTGTGGGTCTGGCGATATTTCCTCGATTTTAACAAAAACTGTAATAGTTATCAAAATAGATGCCTGTTAAGCGGAGAAATTTGATTATTTGTAAGAAAATATTTGTTAATTTATGCTACTTCCATGATTTAGCAGTATTCATGGCTAAACATTGAGATAATTGCCCTGTCCAAATTATATATACCTGAGGGTGTCCAAAACATATATTCGGTGTCCAAAATGCAATTCTAACAGGCGATCGGAAATTGCGATTTTCTCAGCTTAAAATGCTTTCGTTAAGGTTTTTGTCACCAGGAACGCAAAGCACAATCATATTATAAGCGTATTGGTAACTTTGCAAAATAATCAATTGCTTTCTAAGAAATCTAGGGGACGATTTTTTCAACGTTGTCCTCAGCCTGTCCAAAATACATGAATTACCCTAATGTTAATCTATCCAATAACGCGTACAAGTTACACAACCAACCGAGCTGTGCCGCCATCATCTTCACAGGAATTTTCATACGATCTATTGCTGCACGCCTCGCATTCATGCACTAATGCGTGAACCCTCTGTCAAAAATAACCATTCCCCAACAACACTCCATTGCATTAGCTTGCCTGAAACAACAGCAGCCTGAAGTGGGCAAGCGATTGAAATCGTCACTGCCATTCTCTTTCCCAGCAACCTGACGTAGCAGCCGCCATTATTGCCTACACACTCAGATTCATTTTCGTCGTTCGGTAATTATTTTGCTGAAAAAAATCGGTAAAGCAAAAAAACTACCGTTTTTCGGTAATATTGATTCATTTTACAAGAGTTCGGTAATTGTATTACCGATTGGTTTGTAATTTGATACTTTGACAGTATCATCTGTCAAATAATTTACAATACGTACTGTAAACTCGAGCAATTACCGTATACTGTAAGTAACTCTACCGAAAACTTGTGAATCACACCTAACTTTACCGAAGTTCAGTAAAATTGCCAGCATTATTTGCGAAACGTCAAACTGGTGATAGTTTCAGTTCTCATTTCGTCGGTTTTAGCAGTTCAGTTTCTTCAGTTCTCTAAAAAATTGTATAAAAATAAAGTTATAACTGGTATCCTGGGAATAGTGGCAATTTGAAGTGGAGCATTGTATTGGCTGCACAGCAAATAATTTTGTAATATCCAGGCGCGTAATTTCTGGTGATGTATTCATTTTCGAACGTAATTTCACTCGGTTACATCGTTTTACAACAATTATTACACTCACCATGCACACCCTGGTTGGCACCGGAAAGTATCAACAAACCCATTCCAGCAGATACCTAGAAGCAGTATCATATTTATCACCCTCCTTCTAACTCGGTGAATTAGCTGAGAGGTAAGGGACATGCCTCACAATCAACGGATCAGTGTACGAATCCATGCCAATATTTTACTTATATATGATTCATCTATAGATCCGGTTCTAGCGATTGCTAGACCCACTCTCAAGCTGCGGCGGCTAATTTGTTGCATGAAAATGATGTAATTGTTTACATCACTTTTACGACGCGACTGATGTGCAGCGAAAATGATGCGATATTACAAGATTTTTTTTGCTGTGTGGAAATGGGTAAGTTAATCATTTTTTTTACTCTGGCTTTCCCCCAATTAAATTGTTAATCATTTCGTTCCAGCCTTTTTAAGTGTTTACGAGGTAGAACGACGCTGAAACGCGTTCATGCTACGAATCAGTGTGGAAAGCGGGACGAAATTAAAGTAATGTGTTGATAAAGGCATTATAATTTCTCGAAAAATTGACCAAATAAAAACATTTCAACTTCAGACTGCATCTTTTATTTTTAAAAATACCGAAAAATTGTAAAATATCCAGAGAGAAGCATTGAATCACCGAAATCCTACGGTAATTTGAAAAAGCACATTACCGGAAAGTTCGGTAATTTTTGACAGCCTTTCCAAAATGTTATTTATCGGGTGTTCGGTACTCGATTCGACTACCGAACGGATTACCGAACGTTCAGCTGTTGAGATTTCGGTAAAAAATTACCGTATACTGTAAAAAAATCTAAGTGTGTAACTATTCTTCATAAAACAATTTGAAAATTCCCAGGTTATTTTGACAATGAAGAATAGAAGATCACCAACTGTAACACATTAAGGACAAACGTCTTGAACAGTGCATCAGAACTTCAAACGCACGAATCTCAAGGAGCAAGCTTCACACAACAGTGCATTTCATTATTCTGTTCTTGCTCACTCGTAATAAGCTTAAAATAAGAAGATCAGGTGCGCTGGTTTTGTGTACAAAGGGATTTGTGCCCTCGAAATCGTGAGTAGGTGCCAAAGTCGGCCATTGAGGCGGCCATTTTGGGATTATAAAAAGCCGTTCCTAAAGATGCCTGCTTTGCTTAGTCCCAAGCAGCCATCTCGTTCGCTCCTTGTGTGAGTGTAGCTGATTTGGCGATACTGGCGTAGTAACTACGGGTGGTCAATCAAGCTTAAACATTCGGCCACTTGTTATTAGGCCAACAGACATGACTTTACAAACTGAACCACTGCCTAAATGATTGTTTTTCGCGAAACCGAGTTGATCCAGCACCTATGCTGTTATTTTTTTAACGAGAGACGGTCATGTAAGAACAAATGTTATTAATTTGCAGATATAGGTCTGAAAAGTGTCATAATTGCTCCTCTGTTACAGCTATTATTATTATTATTATTATTATTACTTTATTATAGAGATTTTCAGCCCTAAGCTGGTTCATCTCTTTCTGTTACAGCTAAACTTACATAGGACACTGCACTGTTTTGATTTTGTATAGAATTTTAACGTTTTTTTGGCCTTATTGTTGAAAAGTAAAACTGTAATAGAAGAATTCTGTATGGAGAGAATTTAATACAGTGTTGTGTACGGATGATGTATGACTTGATGACGGCACGGTGGCCTCTTTTCAGGAGGTCTTCCTGATATCCACATGAATTCCATCCGAATCTTTCACGGTTTCTCCACAAATTCATTCTTCCAGAGATTCCTTGGGAGTGCTTGATGAGATTCTTTAAGGATTTCTCCTGAGATTCCCAAAGAGGTTCCACACATTTATTCTATGACCCCCAAGGGTTTCCTTCTGCAATTCCTCAGGGAGCTCCATCTGAGATTCTTTTTGGCGTTTTTCAGAGATTCTCTCTGGGAACCCTTCTGAGAATTCTTAAAGGGTTCATCTGAGATTTCTCCAAAAATGTTCTCCAGGATTTCTTCAAAGATTCTTTCTTGCCTTCTGGAAATTAAAAGATTTCTTCCAGGATTTCTCAATGGGTTCCGGAAATCTCGAAATTTCCGAGATTCTCTCAATAGTTTCTTTTGAAATATCTTTAGAAGTTTTGTTGGACTAAAACAAAGTATTCCTGTGGAAATTCCAGCCAGTTATCTGAAAAAAGGAAATAACTCCGAATAAGTAAATCACTTGGTGCTAGGTTCTTGTTTTCTCGTTTCCTATATAAGCTTTTTTGTGTTGGGACAACTTTACTGATGTTCCTTCTAAGGTTTCCGACAGAAATTCCACCTGGGGATTCGTCCAGGTGCTCCATCTCTGAATTTCTAAAAGAAATTCGATCTCCGAGAATTTTTTTCTAGTGATTGATTATATTCAGGAATTTCTGCAGGTCTTCTTGGAGTATTCCCAGAAGGAACAACTAAAGGATTAGAAAAAGGTATGTACTCCAAAAAACCTACCAGAAGGTGTTCGAACAGAGTTCCTATAAAACTCCTCAAATATTTTCATTAAGATCTCAAGCAGGGAAAATTCTAAAACAACTCATACAGTGTTTCTTGAAGGAACCTTGGTGGATTTCTACAAGGAACTCCTGAAGGATTCTCAAGAGAAGCTTCTAGTGAATTTCAACAAGGTGCTTTTGAACGAGTTTCAGAGGGCAATTCTGGAGAATTCCTAGAAAAAAATATTTTGGAAGATAACAGGGAACAAGAAGCAATTCCATGGCAGAACCCAAAAAAAAACTTGAGAAGGTTTCTTTTCGAATGTTCTTCTGGTGGCTTTCCAGAAGTAGCTCTTGGAGGATTCTAAGAAAGAAGTTGCAATAGTCTTCCGAAAGAAAATTCTCTTGGATTCCCAATAAAACTTCTGGAGGATTTTCTGAGAATAAAAGTCCCGAAAGATTGAAAAAATGAACTCCGAGAGAATCGCTATAAGTATATATGACTCCTTGAGAATTTCTAGAAGCAACCCTTGGAGGTTTTCCAGAAGGAACTCCTGGAGGAGCTCGGTGTCTCTGGAGTCGACCTACTGATACCTGGAGGAGCTTAAGAAGGACTTTTCTTAAAGAAATCAAGTTGTAAATCCTGAAAAATCGAAGCAGCGTTCTGGGTAAACTTTGCAGAAGAGATTCCTGGAGAAAATTAAGGACGACATTTCTTAAAAAGATGCTGGAGGAAGCAATTTTTTGGGGAATTCCAGAAGAAACTCTCTATGAAATATTAGATCGCCTTTTGAATAAACCCCAAGAAGAAGTTATATTCTCTGCATTTACGGAAACATCGTGGACTGAATCACTCTCAGCATGTTAAATAGGTACCCGTGCGCTTGGTGCGTCGACTTTATTTTGTTCTTCTACTTCAAGACTCTACGTTCTTACTGAAACTTGCCCTGCCTGTTTTCAACTTAGTGTTTTTTGCGCATTTCCGCAGTTATTTATCGAAGGGCTTTATTTGCCTATGCATGAATTTTATTATTAACTAGCTGTACCCGACAAACTTTGTCTTGCCTACTGCGTTTTTTTTTTTGACGTTTCAAGTTTCTTGCCAAGACCAAGTCCCCGGTCAAAATGCATGGAAGATCAATTTTCAAAAACTCTCAATTTTTCCATGTTTTTAGCCTCATAAACCTTCCTTGGGTGAAAACTAACAGAACAAAACTAAGACGACCAAACTTGGACCTTTCGTTCGCAAGTTATGCGTAGTCCCACGTATGCCACTGCATTTTTATATATATAGATATATATATAGATAGATAGATTTTATCCAAACTTATGTACAGCGGCTAAATGTATTCTATTATTCAACCATATCGAACTGGTTGCTTTTCGCACTGCTTTCACTTTGTACCCTATCATGGTAGAATGATGAGCACGAGGATGCTGATGTGTGGCTGTTGCTAGTTCCTTTTTCCAGTTCGATTGATGGCCCGTTATGAGTTTCTGTTCGCCGATGTCTAAGTATCCGGGGTCCATTTGAGCCATGGGCTCAGAAGAGGGTCAATGTCAGCTGCTCTCAGAGGAAAAGAGCAACTGACGAAAGTGCTGGGGCTGGGATCGAACCCATGACCATATGCTTATGAAGCAAACGTATGACCACTTGCGCCAGGGGCCCCAGCTTGCATGAATTTGTATATGTATTGTGAAGCAAGCACAATGACACACAGTGCCCAGGGAGTCAAAAAAAATTTCCCGACCGTAACGGGAATTGAACCTGCCGTCCCCGAATTGGCAATCCATAGCCTTATCCACTGGGATAACTGTAGACCCCTGATTCGACTATATGAGCTATGAAGACCCTATGGATTCCCATCAATCGCAACAATGTTGTACTAATTATCAAATTTACCGTCGTACTCAAATAATTGCTTCCTGTTAAAGTTCCAAAACATCTTGTTCACCATCTGTTGGCACTTAATTCCAAATGCTCTTCAGCGCCTCACAAACCATAAAACAACATCAAGTGTCGTCGTTTCCTTGCTTCATTATTGTAGGAATCACTCTTTGGCGAGCGTTCGTTCGAGACAGTCGCAACTTTTCGTTCGTCCGGTTTGTCTCCAGTTCGGTGGCTATTTTCGTGCTAGTGTTTCCGAGTGATTAAGTTTATTAAGTAACTATCCCTAGTGGGACGCGTGCGGTTGGCTAGGCCACAATTTTTGCCGCAAAAGTTCGTTTAGTTTGAGTAAAGTTCACGTTTTCATTATATCACGTGGCGCACTGACCGATTATCGAGCACAGCAGTGCAGCACCCCCGCATACCGCGCCGCTCGCGCGGCCGTGATCGGCTTCTTCCAGTGAGTACCCAATCTCATCGTCGTCGACAGCAGCAGCCCAACGAGAGAAGAGCAGAGAGCGTTCAACCGCCGCACACCGCTCGCCTCCTCCCAGTGCGGGCGATCCCATCGCTTGGACCTGTCGTCGTCGAGCCTGTGGCAAAACAGAGCACAAAGCTAAGTATTCAAAGTTACCCCTCGTTGTTCCCCCCTCTCCACTGACTCTTTGATTAGATTTAATTTGGTATATAAGCAGTTTTTTTCTCTTTTTTTCCTCACTTTCCCTGTACAGTTAATTTTGTCCCTTGTTTTTTTTTTATTATTTCGTCCCCGTGATAAGTGTTAGTTTAAGATTTTTGAGTGCCCCGTGGTGGTAGTTAGCTGCCACAATGGGCGATGATGATGATGGCGGTGGTACATCGTACCGCATCAACGAAGCTTTGTTATTGGCATCGGATTGCTCGAGCCAACAAGGCGATTTAAATGCTAACCCCTTTGCCCCCCTTCACCCTGGTGCTTCTCCAATGGACACCAACAGTAAATCTGTTTCGACGTCCCCCCGCCTCAAGGCCTACCCTCCCGACTTTGGCGGGCCATATGTTGTTTTCTTCCGACCCAAAGGCAAACGTTTGAACACCGTTCAAATCAGCAAGAATCTGACTAAGCGGTATTCTTCCGTTGTCTCCATTGACATGGTCGGTACAGCTAAGCTTCGGGTGACAGTAGGCGACCGAAAACACGCTAATGAGATTGTGGCCTGCGAGTTGTTTACTCTTGAGTATTTTGTCTACCTTCCGAGCGCGTCGATTGAGATTTCGGGGAAGGTCGCCGACGCATCTTTGACCTGCGAAACGATCATGCAAGGCTGTGGTCGTTTCCATAACCCTTCTCTACCTCCTGTCCAGATACTGGATTGCCGGCAGCTGCATTCGGTATCCCAGGAGGGCGAGAAGAAGGTTTACACACCATCTGAAGAATTTTCTGTGACCTTCTCCGGATCTGCATTACCAGATCTGCTGGTGATTGGCAAACTTCGGCTACCTGTGAGGCTGTATGTACCGAAGGTAATGAATTGCATCAATTGCAAGCAGCTGGGCCACACCGCCCAGTACTGCAGCAATAAACCTCGCTGTGCAACATGCGGGGAGAGACATGTGGACGGTGCGTGTAAAACGCCGCCCAAGTGTGTTTATTGTGGTAGCGACCGTCCACACGATCTCAATGTTTGCCCGAAGTACATACAGCGAAAACAACATCAAAAACGATCGTTGCAGCAGCGTTCAAGGCGAAGCTACGCCGAAATGCTGAGAAAAGCTGCTCCGGTCGTTGAATCACGTAACATCTACTCGTCTTTGTCTCTCGATGATCAGGGCTCTGACTCTGAGGTCGGGGACGGGGTTCCCTTTGTTTTTAAGGGTGAAACGAGGAAACGGGTGAGGCTCCAGAGACCCACCAAAAAACCTCGGAATCTGCCTAGCAGTGACTCCCAACCCACCGTGACAAATTCTAAGAGTGTTAAAAAAGGTAACAAATGTTCACCTCCTGGATTCAAAATCCAAGATGAACGAGACTTTCCTTCGCTCCCGGGAACATCAAAAATCCCAGATGTCCCAATTTTTTCGACTTCTCAGCCAGAGGGACAGCATTCGCAGAACCAGGAACAACCTCTTGGTGCTCCGATGTTTACGCTTTCTGGCATCGTAGACATCGTCCTTAACTTCTTTAATGCTTCTGACTCAGTGAAGAGCATTGTCAAAGCACTTCTTCCTTGTGTGTCTCCTCTTTTGAAGCAGTTGGCTTCTAAAATGCCCCTCCTTGCGACATTCGTATCTTTCGATGGCTAATTTAACCACCGAGGTCGAAGATATGATTTCTCTGCTACACTGGAACTGTCGTAGTATCGTACCAAAATTAGACTCTTTCAAATTTTTAATTAACAATTTACAATGCGATGTTTTTGCGCTATCCGAAACATGGCTGACACCCGATGTAACCTTACCTTTTTCCGATTTCAACATTATCCGTCTTGATCGGTCCGACTCGTACGGAGGGGTGCTTTTAGGGATCAAAAAGCAGCACTCATTTTACAGAGTCGATTTTCAACCGATGACAGGCATCGAAGCCGTCGCATGTGAGGTGACAATCCGAGGTAAAACCCTCAGTGTTGCCTCCATATATCTTCCACCGAGAACTGCGATATCTCGCAGGGATCTCGCTCACATCTGCTCAGTTATGCCTGAGCCACGGCTGCTCATGGGAGATTTCAACTCCCATGGTACAGGCTGGGGGGAACTGTACGATGACAGCCGTTCAACTTTGATATATGACCTCTGCGACGACTTCAACATGACAATTCTGAACACCGGAGAAGTTACGCGAGTGGCACCTCCAGCTAAAGATGGCAGTCCTAGAGACAGCCGATTAGACCTCTCAATCTGTTCGAGCTCACTATCGCTGGAGTGTACATGGAAGGTTATCCAGGATCCCCATGGTAGTGATCACCTTCCGATCGTTGTTTCTATTTCCAATGGTTCACGTCAACCTCCATCTATCGACATTTCCTACGACCTCACGAAACACATTGACTGGGGAAAGTACGCGGAAGCAATTATCGACGGTGAGCAATCGGTAGAAATTCTTCCACCGCGGGAAGAGTATCAGTTTCTATCAGAACTGATCATCAGTAGCGCGCTGCAGGCACAACGTCGGCCAGTTCCAGGTCCTTCGGCTCGCAGGAAACCCCCCAATCCGTGGTGGGATAGCGAGTGTACAGAAATCTATCGCGAGAAATCCGCTGCGTTCAAAGAGTTTCGGAAACGCGGTTCGGTTGAAAACTTCAAGCGGTACGTTTCCCTTGAAAGCAAGTTCAAGAACTTGATCAAGGCGAAGAAAAGCGGTTACTGGCGTCGGTTCGTCGAGGGTTTATCGCGCGAGACATCAATGAGAACTCTTTGGAACGTCGGGAGAAGAATGCGTAACGCGTCGTCGGTAAACGAGGATCGAGAAAGCTCTCCTCGGTGGATTCTCAAGTTCGCAAAAAAAGTTTGTCCAGATTCCGTACCCGTGGAGCGAATAATTCGGGATGTTTCCGAGGATAGGGACGACATGGATAGGCCGTTTTCGATGGTTGAATTCTCACTTGCTCTCCTTTCATGTAACAATTCCGCTCCAGGAATGGATCGAATTAAGTTCAACTTGCTTAAAAACCTCTCCGACGTCGCTAAGAGGCGCTTGTTGAACTTGTTCAATCAGTTCCTGGATAACAACATCATTCCGGATGATTGGAGGCAAGTGAGAGTGATAGCTATTCAAAAACCCGGGAAACCCGCGTCGGATCATAATTCGTACCGTCCAATCGCGATGCTGTCTTGTCTACGGAAGTTGTTAGAGAAGATGATTCTCTTTCGACTGGACAAATGGGTTGAATCGAATGGCATGTTGTCTGATACACAATTTGGTTTCCGCAGAGGCAAAGGAACGAACGACTGTCTTGCGTTGCTTACTTCAGAAATTCAGCTTGCCTTTGCTCAAAAGCAGCAAATGGGCTCAGTATTTTTGGATATTAAGGGAGCTTTTGATTCAGTTTGTGTCGATGTTCTCTCCGACAAACTACACGGAAGTGGCCTTTCACCAATTTTGAACAACTTTTTGTATAATTTGCTGTTTGAGAAGCAAATGAGTTTTACTCATGGCGACTTGACAGTTTCACGAATTCGCTACATGGGTCTCCCCCAGGGTTCATGTCTAAGCCCCCTTCTTTACAACTTTTATGTTAGAGACATAGATGATTGTCTCATGGAAAATTGCACGTTAAGACAGCTTGCGGATGACTGTGTTGTTTCTATAACGGGATCAATAGCAGTCGATCTGCAAGGACCACTACAGGATACTTTGGACAATTTGTCTACTTGGGCTCTCAAGCTGGGTATCGAATTCTCTCCGGAGAAAACTGAGATGGTTGTCTTTTCTAAAAAACACAAACCGGCAAAGTTTCCGCTCCATCTGATGGGTAAGACAATCACTCATAGCATGTCTTCTCAATATCTCGGCGTCTGGTTCGACTCCAAATGCACCTGGGGGAAGCACATTGTGTATCTGATACAGAAATGCCAAAAGCGAATCAACTTTATGCGAACTATTACCGGAACATGGTGGGGAGCACATCCGGAAGATTTGATCAGGCTGTACCAAACAACCATTCTGTCGGTTTTAGAATACGGTAGCTTCTGTTTTCAATCCGCGGCGAAAACACACTTGCTGAAGCTTCAACGGGTTCAGTACCGTTGTCTTCGGATCGCGTTAGGTTGCATGAACTCAACTCACACTATGAGTTTAGAGGTACTCGCTGGTGTACAGCCTCTGACAGACCGCTTTGCGGAGTTATCGTTCCGGTTCCTCATCCGATGCGAGGTTGTGAATCCATTGGTCATAGAAAATTTCGAAAAGCTGCTCGAACAGAACCCTCAAACTCGTTTTATGAGTGTGTACTACTGGTACATGACGCTGGAGGTAAGCCCATCTCCGGTTAACACCAATCGTGACAACTTCTCAAACTTCGACAGTTGCTCTGTAGATCTTGATCTGTCCATGAAGGATGAGATCACCGGAATACCAGAATCTTTTCGTTCCGTGTGTATTCCACAAATTTTTGCAAGTAAGTTCGGGCATGTTAGCGAGGACAGACAGTTCTTCACAGACGGTTCGAAAACCGATGATTCGAGTGGTTTCGGTGTCTACAACGAATTTCATAGCGCCACCTACATGCTTCAAAAGCCATGTTCGGTATACATTGCTGAGCTAGCGGCTATATACTACACCTTAGAGTACATTCGCACTCTTCCACCTGAGCACTACTTCATTTTTACCGACAGTCTAAGCTCTCTGGAGGCTGTTCGGTCAATGAAACCGATGAAGCACTCAGCGTACTTCCTGAATGGAATACGCCAAGTCTTGAGTGCTTTGTCCAAACGCTCATACATCATCACCATAGCTTGGGTCCCTTCACATTGCTCAATTCCGGGCAATGAGAAAGCGGACTCTCTGGCTAAGGTGGGCGCTAGTGGAGGCGATATTTACGAGCGTCAAATCGCCTTCGACGAATTTTTTGCATTGGCCCGTCAGGAGACCTTGATCAGCTGGCAACACAAATGGAGAGATGGGTAGATGGTTGCACTCCATCATTCCACAGGTGTCGAAGAAGCCATGGTTCAAAGGGTTGGATTTGAGCCGCGATTTCATTCGTGTAATGTGTCGGCTGATGTCCAACCACTATTTGTTGAATGCACATACCTTCCGTATTGGGCTCTCAGAAAGCAATCTCTGTGTCTGTGGCGAGGCTTACCAGGATATCGAACATGTCGTGTGGGGATGCAATGAGTATCGTGAGGTCAGATCTGAGCTGCGTGAAATTCTCCGGGTCCGAAGAAAACAACAGAAACCCGTTAGAGAAGTGTTGGCAGGACTTGATTTGGAATACATGAATCTGATTTACCAGTTTTTGAAACGTGTTGATGTCAGAGTTTGATATAGTACGTTCCTGGTTTTCGTTGTCCGCCTTTTGGTTTTGTTGTTCGCCCCTGTCTGTCGTCACCCCCCTTCCGTTTGTCCTCCTCTTGTCGTTTTCTACCGATAAAGTCCTTTCTTTTTGGTTCCGTTACAGATATGGACAATTTGTCCCATCAATGTTTTAGTATAAGTTAGCAAATAATTTAGTTTTAAATCCCTCCTTCCCAATTTTATTTTTTTTTTCCAATCCTTAACCTCGAAACAGCCGCGAGTACTTCGGCTTCCCAAACTAACATAGTTTTAAGGCAGTAATAAATTGTAAAATGTAAAATCATTGTAAAAAAAGCAAAAGATTTCGGCTCAGTTATGCCCATGTAGCGCCCGAGCCTGCCAAATAAATGAATAAGTAAAAAAAAAAATTATTGTAGGAATGTGTAAGCTTACGAGCACCATAAACCTTCGAATTGGTACAAATCACAGTCTGTCACCATAAATCAGCCCCAGCACAAAGCATCGTTTTCGTGCTGACCTTCCTCAATATCCCAATAGTGTTAAATTTATGTCTTTTTATCTTGGAGCATTCTGTTCGGCCCTCATTAGAAGTGCTCTCCTTGTTATCGTAAAAATTCGTTCATTTCCCTTTCAAATGCAGACAATACGGAGCGAACAAGTGCTCTCACTGAATTACTCCGCATCTTCTGATATCGAGAGAAAGTTAGCACTCGCCAACAGTAAAAAGATTGAGTATTATCGCTTTTTAAATGACATCTACATCTCGCCGATGGTCGAATAAATCTTTGGGTTCCCGCACTTTGTACGATGATGGCGAATGCCCCGAATCGAAATGGGGCCACCGCGGCCGCGACGAGACGGAACGGGAGCCTTCGGAGAGTCATCAACTGATATACCGATGAATGAGGGT
This sequence comes from Aedes albopictus, assembly GCF_035046485.1. Lineage (NCBI taxonomy): Eukaryota > Metazoa > Arthropoda > Insecta > Diptera > Culicidae > Aedes > Aedes albopictus. Next base: position 477,585,204 of record NC_085137.1, on the reverse strand, counting down.
CATGTAAGCCCTAAATTAACTCCCCTTTCTCATCTTTGGCGGCGCCATTACGTTCCGTTCTAATCCCAATTGCTCATCACACGGGCATAGACCGGGACGGGACGGGACGGAAATCAACCAATCCAACCACCCGCAATCGCTCCCGGGAAATGTGTACACGTACAACAGCAACGAACCGAGCCTTGAAAGAAAGCACCCAGGATGTAATAAATCCAACGGCTGCTGCTTCGTACACTGGATGCTCACAAGCTCCAAGCCCGTCGACGGAAGCAATCCGGAAGGATGTGGGGAGTAAAACTGCTTGCCGAATTATGGTATCTTGAACTTCAATAAAAGAAGCGTAAATTCGTGTTTTATGTACGGCAAAAGCAATGATTTACGGACGTTTTATAGACGTTTGTTGTGTGTGTGTATGTTGGACGGGATTTCTTCTGCAATGAACGAGCTTTCGGAGTGGAACGTTTCCGGCTGCTGCACGTGATCACTATTCGTATACTCGGATGTCGTCTAGTTTACGTAATTTGGTGCTTATGGGGATTGGGCTATGGTTGAGAATGCTGTCGGTATATGTCTGCATATTGTCTTGTTTAACATAGATATTGTTTCACGCATCATTAAATGCCGTTTTAATGAATTTTTCGATTGCATGAGACAGCTTTTGAAAGTACTTTTCATTGAAGAACGGTAAGCGAGCCAACATCGAGGAACTTTTAATTTGTTATTAGCAAAGAATATCATGAACACTTGCACAAATCATGAATAGAGTTGCTTAGATGAGTATATCCATTTATATTGCAGATTTGGATATGTTAGAGCAACTAATCTCCACACACCTGGCATAGTTCTTGAAAGTAATTTTCATTTATGAGTTTATCCATCAATTTAGAAGGTATTAGGCTTAAACAGCTTTCGAAAGATGACGGTTGGTAGACATAGCAAGCATTCTGAAGATGCATTCCCAAAGTGGGCGAAATCGCCCCCCAGGGGACGAAAATCGAGCCGCAGGTAGCGAAAATTAAAAAAAAAAGTGAAGGCGAAATACTAAAATGGGGACATTTTTTAAATAAGTGAGGAATATCAAAAGTATTGAAATACAAGCCCAGAATCATTAAAACTCCCTGACATTTCAAGATTTTTTTTGCTCGTCTGAACGCTGTTTTGTTATTGTCTAAATTAATAAGATTTTCAACCCTTGGTTGGTTCGCTTCAAGACAATAAGATAATAAGCTCGCATACTACTGTTTTTCATATTCATAATCCTGCTTTTATTTTCTCATAGCTTAAGGTTTGTTATTTTTATATTTTTATTATCGTACACTAAGTGTACTGGAAAGGCTATATGTTCACTCCAAAAATGACTTTTTGATAGAAAGCTCGGAGGGTCGAATCACATAGGCGCTGTCCATAAACTACGTAGACTTTTTTTCGGTCATCTCAGAACCCTCATCCCCCCCCCCCCGTCCCCCCTCGTAGACTTTTGTTCTTACAAAATTTTCGAAAATTGTATGAAGCTTAGACTTTGGCCAAACCCCCCGTCCCCCCTAAGAGTCTACGTAGTTTATGGACAGGCCCATATACCAATCGACTCAGCTCGACGAATTGAGGTGATGTCTGTGTGTGTGTGTGTGTGGACAAAAAAACTCACATAACTTTTTTGAACTAAACCTCAACCGATGGTTCATTCGACACGGAATGTGGTCCCATTGTTTCCTATTGAAAATGGTTCGGATCGGTCCAACCGTTCCGGAGTTATGGCCATTTAGGTGTTCCGGATCGGTACCCCAGGAAGGGGCCAGATAAGAAAACGCTACAAACCCATCCATGCGACACATCAAACTACGACATTTTCGATAACTTGATGACCGGTAAGCAGAAAAATGGTCTCAGACCATATCTGATCCGGTAGTGTCCCGGAGCCGGTTCCGGGTGTCCCGCCGGAAGTGGCCAAACATAAAAGTGCACTAAACCCATGCATGCGGCATATCATACCGCAGCTTTTTCGATACCCTGATGAACAGTAAGAAAAAATACATTCTCAGACCATATCAAAACCGGTAGTATTCCGGAACCGATTCCAGATGTCCCACTGGAGGTGGCCAGGTATAAAAGTTAACCAAACCCATGTATGCGACATAACAAATAGCGGCTTTTTTGACATCCTGATGAGAGGTAAGCAGGAAAATATTCTCAGACCATATTTGAACCGGTTGTGTTCCGAAACCGGTTCCGGGTGTCCCGCCGGAAATGGCCAAATATAAAATTGAACTAAAACCACGCATGCAACATATCAAGCCACGGCTTTTTCGATAACCTGATGAACAGTATGCAGGAAAGCATTCTCAGAACATATCGGAACCAGTAGTGTTCCGGAACTGGTTCCAGATGTTCCGCCAGATGTGTCCAAGTTTAAAAGTTAACCAAACCCATACATGTGACGAATCAAATAGTGGCTTTTTTGATATCCTGATGAACAGACAGCAGGAAAATATTCTCAGACCATATGTATCTGAACCGGTAGTGATCCGGAACCGGTTCCGGGTGTCCCGCCGGAAATGGCCAAACAAAAAAGTGAACCAAACCCATGCGACAAATCAAATCGCGGATTTTTAGGTATCCTGATTGGCAAAAAAAAAAGTTTCCAGCCATATTTGGAACAACTGGTAGTATTTCTCACCGATTAAGGGTGCCCTTTCGGAAGTGGTCAAATGTAAAGGAGAACCAACCCCATAAATAGTTGTCAGGTTACCAGATGAACGGTTAACAAGAGAAACAATCATAGACCACACTTTGGAAAACCAATACTGTGCCGAAACCGGTTCCAGGTGCTCCGCCGGAAGTGGTCAAATGTAGAACAGAACCAACCGCATGCACACCGCGCATTAAATATCGGCTTTTTCGATGACGCGCAGAACGGTCAGTAAGAAAAGTCTCAGGCCACTTTAAGACTACCGGTAGTATACCGGAACCACTTTCGAGTGTCTCGCCGGAACTGGAGAAATGCACAAATAAGTGTTTGACAGTACATCAAATAGCAGCTTTTTTGAATACACGATGATCGATTCGTAAGAACATAGCTTCAGACCATATTTTAGACAACCAGTAGTGTCCCGAAACCAGTTCTGGGTGTCCCACTGGAAGTGATCAAATGTAAAAGTGATTGTTGAAGCGAAACAGAATTGAAATCGACCAGTCTCATTTCTATACACGCATCTGATCAAACTGTCCCGTCTCGTGTTCGTTTATATTGTAAATGTATTGTCAATAGTCTTTTTTGGCCGATCGCATCTCGTTCGGTTGGCCGGCTAGCCAACAAGCAAATCCGATGTAGGAAGGCAGAAGCAAATAAACCGTCGTTGCATACAGTTCGTCGCGTCAGAATATTATCCGTCAATAAATCAATGTTTTGTTGTGTTCGTGTAAAGAATAAATTGGTGTTATTGTTTCTCGCGAATAAACTGTTTGTAGTACTGTTTCTTGTGATCGCGAGTTTCTGTGCAAAGTGTCCGAAAGACTGATTTTAGGCGCGAACATTTGGTCCTTCGAACCGGATCCGACGGTTGCCTTTCGGACACCCTTATAAGCGAAAAGTGAATGGAAAATCGTTACACTGTTCCTCCCGCGGTTTCATACAACTGAAATTCGTGAATGAACCCGGACAAAAACTGCTGCATAAAATCAAACAGAAAGTGTGAATTGCTTCGATCGTGCTGTAATATTGTGTCATCTACCACCTCCAGTGAACATAGCGCTATCGCATTGGTGCGCCATCGTTGCTGACCGATCTTCCAGAAAGGAGACATTTTGGACGGCTGACTGGCGACTGAGAAGAGATTGGGAAGTATTCAATGCATGAAACAGTAGTCAATAGGGTTTGACAAAACTGGTTGAAATAAAAGTTATAAATTGCATGCGAGTATTTTCAATTGGCAAGTAGCATTCCTGGTGTGTTCGTTGAATATTTTGGTCTTGTTTGATTTGCTTGATATTTTGGCTGTTTTCGGTTTGATGGTTGCTCCCCCTCGCTGCTGTCTGTTGGGTTGAAAGTCTGTATGTTTTGGAACGTCGAGTTGATAGGAAGTGAGAGTGCAGAAGTGAAATCGGTGACGGTGGTTTGCATTCGAACAGGATCGAATTGATCGATGCTGGTCACGCTGCAGTGAGGAAAGTGCATTATTTTTCGTTCGCTGGTTGATGTACTCCAGAATGGCTAATGATCTGCGCAGCTTACAAAAACGTGAAAGGCAGTTGTTCAACATATTGGACGGAACAGAACGTTTCTTGACCAACTACGATCCAACCAGGGATGAACGGCAATGTCCAGTGCGAATGCAAGTTATGGATTCAGTGTATGGTGAATTTTTTGAGGTGCGAAGGAAGATAGAGCTTCTTTTGGATGAACTTGCAGTGGATGGAGACGCGGATATAAAATCAGAAGAGGATCAGCAGAAAAGGAACCTGGAAATTCTTAGCGAATTCGAGGACCGCTACTTCCGTGCAAAGGCAGGACTTCTGAGTCTGGTGAAGAAAAGGGAGGAACCCACGTCGAGCGAAAGCAGTTTATCAAATTGGACGGCAACATTTCCAAGGGTTAAGCTACCGGAAATCAGACTTCCGACATTCAGTGGAAAGGTTCGTGATTGGATCACATTCCGCGACAGCTTTCGCAGCTTAATTGATAGCAACAGTCAGTTGATGGAGATAGACAAATTTAACTACTTGCGATCATCTCTATCTGAGGAAGCTCTACAGGAGATCAATTCGATTGAGCTTTCAGCAGTTAACTACAATATAGCTTGGCAAGCATTACAAGCTCGCTATGAGAATAAGATCGATGCTCTTTTTGCTGTGGATGGACTCAGAAAGGAAAGCTACAACGGACTCAACTACCTAATCAGCGAGTTTGAGAAAAATCTACAAATGTTAGACAAGATTGGTGAGAAAACGGCTGATTGGAGTACTCTGCTTGTGCATATGGTGTGTAGCCGTTTGGATCCTGTCACCTTGAGGCACTGGGAGACTCATCATAACTCCAAGAATGTCCCAACTTATCAGAATCTCATTACCTTTCTTCGCAATCATTGTGCAGTTCTCCAATCGCTAACTCCATCCGAATCAAGCCATGAAGATCAACGATATTTGAAACCAACCGTCGTATGTCAAGCCGTCTTCAAGTCATCCTGCCCTTTTTGTGACGGAATATGGCATTCTCCATTCCATTGTGTTATATTTCAACAGATGAAGGTATCGGAAAGAGATGAAGCTGTCACACGAGCGAATCTATGTCGGAATTGCCTCTATCCAGGACACTATGCCAGGACCTGCGAACGTGGAGTATGTCATCACTGTCACCAAAGGCACCACTCCATGCTGCATAGCGAAGAAGCACGATCCTCCGTTCCATTCTCACTGTCAAGACCGCCGACACAAGCACAACAGCAGCCACATGTCAATTCATTGCAATCAAATGAACATATACCGACCACTAACACAGCTACCTCTGCCAACTCGCCAAACATATGTAATCAATCAGTCACAGAACAAATTGCCACAACTAGCCAAAATTTTGTTTCATTGCCTATTACTCCCACTCAGAACATACTCCTCTCTACGGCTCTTGTCAAAATCTACGATCGATTTGGCAAATCAATATTTGCACGAGCCTTGTTAGATTCTTGTTCTCAACATTGCCTAATGTCCAAAGGTTTCTCTGAAAAATTTCGCTTTCGAGAAAGCCCCTCGTATTTATATGTCCAAGGAATTGGTCCCTCTCAGTCGGTCTCCACAAAGGTCGTTACTGCGTTGGTAGAACCCAGGTGCAGCGCTGTATCCGATTTTTCCGAAGAGATACAATTTCACGTCTTACCGGAGCTCACAATTTCGTTGCCGACTTCCGCCGTCGATCCATCGAGATGGAATTTTTCACCGTCAATCATTCTTGCCGATCCACACTTCCATGAACCTGGATCTATCGATTTGATCATTGGAGCAGAGTACTTTATGGACCTCCTTGGTGAGGAGCGGCAGAAGTTAACGAGCAGAGGTCCTACGTTGCAAAATACTGCGTTTGGCTGGATAGTCTCTGGTCGAATACCTGACTCATCGTTCAGCGAACCGCATTCGTTGACCCATATTACTGAGCATTCATCAAATCGGCGGAATCAAAACAAATGGGTGAATCACAGACACAACATAGCGTACAGGACCAACAAGGATAACCAACCATCTGCAACGGCTGAGGAGAACTAGGACTTCTGCAGCAGCGAAGGCCAACCGGCCTCCGCATACCAGTTAAGTTACGTTGTTACGTTGTTTGAATTTGCAAAAAGTTCACCGATCATCTTTTTCGCAGTCATGATCCATTTGAAGGAGATTGTCAACATCTTTTTGCCAATATCGGGCGGAGTCAGCAGATGCCACGAGTGTCGAAACAGAGCTGTAATCAACCATGCTTCGATCTTCCATCGGCGACTATAAGATCTCCAGTTCAGTCCTCCAATTCAAAATAAGATTGAACATTGGAACATTGGAACATCCTGGTAGACCAAATCGTGAAAAATTGTTCAGGCAGTTTAAAACGGTCTGCCAGGTAAGTTGTTCCAATTTATACTACTCATCATCATGATACTCCATATCTTCTTCCACTACTTCGAGGAAAACCACTCCTGATGAGGAAACCACAACAGAAAACAACAGCAGAAACTTAGTCCCCAGATGAAGATGTTCCACACCCCCGTCAAGCAGTTAATTCAAATGCGGATCAGTGTCATTGTGCAACAGAGCAGCTATTGTTTATGTATTCTGTGTGTAATAGTTATAAGCCGTATAAGTTGACGAAATTCCAGAGCAAAACAGAATTTGATAGGTAGTTAGGGTAGTAACAGTTGAAATCTAAGTATTTCAAGGCGGCCGGCTTATGTTGAAGCGAAACAGAATTGAAATCGACCAGTCTCATTTCTATACACGCATCTGATCAAACTGTCCCGTCTCGTGTTCGTTTATATCGTAAATGTATTGTCAATAGTCTTTTTTGGCCGATCGCATCTCGTTCGGTTGGCCGGCTAGCCAACAAGCAAATCCGATGTAGGAAGGCAGAAGCAAATAAACCGTCGTTGCATACAGTTCGTCGCGTCAGAATATTATCCGTCAATAAATCAATGTTTTGTTGTGTTCGTGTAAAGAATAAATTGGTGTTATTGTTTCTGGTGAATAAACTGTTTGTAGTACTGTTTCTTGTGATCGCGAGTTTCTGTGCAAAGTGTCCGAAAGACTGATTTTAAGCGCGAACAGTGATCTATACCCACCCATGCATGAGATAAATCAAATCGTGTTTTTTTGGGTAACCTAATGAACGTTAACAATGAAATTGTCTCAGACTATATTTGGGAGACCCGGTGTGCTCCGGAACCTGTTCCGGTACCGCATCGAAAGTAATCAAATGTACCATGCAACATATTACATCACGGCTTTTTGAATAACCCTAGGAACGATTAACTAGAAAATAGGCTCACACCACATTACAGACTACCGATAGGGTTGCACAACCAGCGTTTGGTGCTTCGCCAGAACTACAAAAGTAAATAAAATCAATGCAAGCGATAAATATGTGTAAGAGAACAAAATCTTACAAATTAAACCCACATACAAACAGACGTCGCACTATACTCACTACATACCTATCGCTCTTGTTTTCAACGGTCAATAAGATATAGCCCAAATGTTCAGAAAAAAATTGTGATCTGTGATTGTGTAAAGAGTTATAGCTTAGCTTGTTAGTATCGTCTTGATATTGATCAGCCTCCAGTGTTAGTGAAGGTGCTCAACAATGTGCTCAAGCAGTCAACTGAGAAGTCTGATATTTTTCAGCCCTGCTTATACGTTGAACATAACGTCGGACTATGTGCAATCAATAAGTTTTAAGTCAATTCAAAGATGTCTTTGATAAAATGCTTGCTTTTCTATTAAAAATATTCGGATTCAGAAATACTTTGACTTACGTTGCCGGAAAGATTGTGAAAACATGTTCGACGAGAAAGGCACTGTCACCACTAGGTGGATTAATTTGGGTTTTTTTCCTTAGAAACGTTCCAATCAATGCATTGATTCAACTTTCTGAAATTGCGAAAATTATAAAAAAAAACAAATATTTGAATTTATTATAACATTCCGGATTTACAGTCAGGTTTTTTTTACGCGGGGGATACGCACCACGTAAAAACAACAGTTCAAAAATCAAAAAACCGCGTAAAAAAGTTTCACCATTTCTCGACGAATCATGCAAACATAAGACGATGAAAAAAAGTATGGAGTTTTTATTTAAGTGGCCGCGTAAATGAAAACCGCGTAAAAAAAGACATGACTGTATAAAATATTTGACCAACGATGGATTCTTGACTGCTTTTTTTTTACTATATTCCATGTTGCTCTCATTTTGGTTTTTATCTTTTGAAGGAACGAAATGCAGTAGTTGCACAAACCTGGCATACTTGAAAATTGCTTTCACTCGAAATTTATCGTCTTGATCTAATTACGCCAGCCCAGGAAAAATTTCCACCCGTTTACTACCACACCAACAGTAATTAAGGTGCACGGCTACAAATTTACATTCCCGCTACCGTTGCGTCGTGGCCGTGGCAGCTGCAGGCCTGCAGGATAAGAGTGATGCAATCCTCACCAGCGATGCCAAGTTTTTTTTGCAATTTTAGTGAATGGAAAAAAAAAAACAAACTCATCCACCTATGATGGGATTGGACCGTCTGTACAAGGGAAACGGTTAAAGACCAGCCAAATTTCTCAAGATCTGTAAAATTTGCGAATCGAATAAAAACACTCTTTTCGAGAAATTCAATGATTCAGTAAAACACAAATCAAAGATAAGAAAAAACAAATCATCGAAAAAATGTTGCTTCAAGAAAATGAACATTGTTGTCATGACGACCATAAGATTGTTCATCCTCGCCATCCTCAACAAAAGAGTAAAATCGACTCAGCATTCCGGATAGATTCCCATTATTAGAATGCCACCGGTGACAGGCCCGGTGAGTAAGAGCACACTGGCGCAATTGAACCGAGAGACGATTATTTCTGCCATTTCCCTCTCTAGGTTTGTGGGTACCAACCTACACCACACCGGTACCAGTTTAAGCGAAGAAAAATGTCCCTTGCGCCAGGTATACTAAGGCGTTGTTGGCTAGGCTCTGACGTTGGCTCTATAGAGGATAAATGCCGCTGTCATGTTGGTAAATTTTTCTCATTTCGGTTCGGTTCGGCTTGTAAACCGAAGCCGGGGGGAAGTTGTCTTCTACGGGAAGGAATTTTCACTTTGTTTTAATTAAACGGCTCAGTCTTGTCGAGTATACTTTGCATTTTATTACGCTGTTCTGGCTCCTTCGGCTTCATTATCCTGGCGAGAAATAATCGCTTAGCGTTCTGTACAATTCTGAATAGGGACGTTGTTCACGTGGTGTTAATATAAAAAGCAGGGCGATTTGCGAGACCACGTTATCTGTGTGACCCCCAGTGATGGAGATAGCAGACCTGTACCAAAATGCAAATCAGCTCAGTTCATCCGGCAATGGCTTATCATAAACAGATAATAACACCTACATGGTTTAGTGAGACATTAAGGCACGCTCATACCTCCTCGCGCGTATGATACTGTGTACTGTGATACATACAGTGATAAAAATGTTCAGGAAGTATACTCGGAAACAAGACACAAACCTTGTTTCCATAACTCTATGTCACTGAGTTATAGAAACAAGGTTTGTGCCTAGAACTGAACTGATATGCATTTGGGTTTTTATTAAAAACTTTGTATATCAATATTCTGTTTATAAGCATCGTACGATTCAGTGTAAGTTCTAGCAAATAAGATCTGTACAGGGCTTTCAGGCGAGACTTGATAGATGGCCGGTTATCAAGTGTAAGGATTGCAGCTGCAATGGCCAATCCGTCACAAAATCTATTATGATCGTTAGCGTTGTGTGAAAATTGGACTTCTAACATGAAAATGCTTTCAAGGACTTGGCCAGGTGTGGGGAGACGAATGAGTCTATGTTGTTGTCTGTCGAAAGACCTCGAAAAGGGTTGGGGGCGAGGTGGGTTCAACCTGAAACTACGCAAGACCACGGTGGGGGAGGTGGGACTAAAAATCAGGAAAAAATGATCACGTGGCTTATGGACAGCCCCTAGGCTTGCCTACTAGACAGACCACTGTGCCACAGTTGGAATATTCGTAATGAAGATTTATGATTAAACTGATAATATTCTAAGTTAATAAGGCTACATGATATCACAATCATAATCACTTCCATTTCGGGACGATGGAATGATTTACAAGCATCGCCAGGTTGCTTATTTGGCCGCCACATCCAATTGATGGTGGTGACTGGCCAGCCAGCAGCGGGGGCGGCGGTAAACGCTGGCGGTCTTCACTGACCGGTACATTGTGGTTGCCATATGTCATTCTCTGATGGTGACATCATAACCAAAGCCCCCACCGGCCGGGGGGACCAAGCCACGGATAGATGGTTGCAGTCAATCAAAATCCCGTTTGCCCCCATTACATTATGGATCGGATTCATTCATCTACTCATGAATAATCATGAGTGATGGCTAAATTATCCATGTAGCAGTAGTGTCTGGCACGAACGGTGTGACGCGGATTGTTCAATCGATAGTTAAATGTAAGTTTTCATTAATTTAGAGATCATTTACTTGATAAATAGGCAAATACATTTACCGTAATTTTGAGTGAAATTGAACACATTTCGGTATAAATAACTGCAATTCTGATGGACCGCGAGTTCGGCATCATAGCGTTACATGAGGCGTTTTGGCATTGGCGTAGCTAGCTTTTCTTTTTCCTCACTCACTCTCCTAAAAATCACGAGAAAGTGAAGGGTGAAAGAGGGGGCACAGGATCAAATGTCATCGTGATGGGTGATATGAAGAGGTGCGTGTCGGTTGGATTAAGGGCCGATTCTTCAACTTATGCATGATCAACGTGCACAGACTTTAGGGGCTATCCATATACCACGTGTACAACTTGGAGGGGGGAGGTCGTTCGAGAAAAATCCACGCTTGTCCACGGAGACGGGGGTGGGGGTCTGCCAACTGTCCACGCGGACAAAATTGATATAAAAATTAGGAAACAAAGATACACAAATAATAATAATAAGTAATGTTCGAAACAATTTCCAAAGCATCTCCCGGAGTAACTTTTTGAAAAAAATCCTGAGGAATTAAATAAAAAATCGGGAGGAGTTGCAAGATGAAATTCCAGGAAATAGAAATAGAAACAATAATGGGCTAGGACCGACTGTGATGTTAATTTGGGGAATGTTTCTTGGCGTTCAGTCTTATGTCCTCAGTCAAAACAGATTAATTTTCTGCTGTTCGACGTTTCGGCAACTGTATTTTGCCTTCATCAATGGGAGAACTAAAATTGTTTGTTTGTTATATCTCATTGTTTTACATAGTGGTTTGTTAAATTGAACACCGCAAACTCCGTCTAGCAATCAGCTAGCCATCTTCAACGCAACAAACATAAATATTCCAAACGACGTCAAAATGATCATCAGTCTAAGTCCAAAATTCGCATTTCCATACCAATCCCTCGCACACACTCCCATATATCACCTTATGGCAGAGACGGAATGCATACTCAAACTACATCCAGATAAGAGAGTACAAGATAGAACCCGCTGTATGGTAATCAACGTCATCCACAACTACATTAACCGATGCCTCTCTATCAACAATAACAAGCCCGATTCCAAACTCATCAGCAAAGCCAGAGCCGCCACAACAAAGTTCCTAAGGGAGCATCCAGAAATTTGCGTCCTATCCGCTGATAAAAGCAACCGCACCGTTGTTATGAAGCTAGAGGACTACAATGCGAAGATGGAAACACTACTTAGCGATTCCAACACATTCAGAATGCTCAAAAGGGACCCAACATCCGTACATCAAAACTCCAACAATAAAATAGTAAAACGTCTACAAGATCTTAAGCTGATCGACCACCGTACTGCCGCTACCCTCAAAACCACCACCGCCACCTGCCCCCGCATCTACGGACAGCCCAAAGCCCACAAAAGCAATCTTCCCCTCAGACCCGTTGTTCCCGGAATGACAAGCCCCAGTTACCACATATCAAAGTATGTATGCTCCATTCTACAACCATCCGTAGACACCGAATACAACGTCAGAGACTCTAGTAGTTTCTGTGCGTACATCAACACCATTAGCATTCCCCCAGGACACGTAATGGTGTCTTTCGATGTGATATCACTATTCACTAACATTCCTCGGGAACTTGTTAGACGTGATATCATCAACAACTGGAACAGAATCCAACCCAACAGGAAGATATGCTTGGATCTGTTTTTAGAGATTGTGGAGTTTTGCATGTCATCTAGCTACTTCGTTTTCCGAAACAAGTACTACGAGCAAATCTCCGGAACCGCCATGGGAAATCCACTATCTCCTGTGTTAGCAGATCTAGTGATGGGAACACTCATCGCTAACGTTATGCCCAAAATCGAAAGGTACATCAAAACCATAAGGAAATAGGGGAACTACGGCCATAACGCCCATAGGGGGCAAGTTGCGCCACCCTTGTTTTAGGCAAACCACGTTATTTTAAATACTTTTTTCAATTGCAATCGCTAAAATAAGAATAAAAATGCTTCTTTACATTTGAGTTTACATATTATTACTAAAAAAATTGTACAAAAATTGTAGAAAAATGATTTTGATTACTTTTGATGTAATATTAGCCTGTCAAATGTTTGCAGTTTTTTACATCATTTAAGAGAATTTTTTTCTCGCTATCGCCACAAACTGTTTTGCACACTCCCATTATTTGTGTACCAAACGGAAAAAGTATCGAATTTGACCCTTACAATTTTTTTACAAGGGTCCAAACTTCTGAGGCATGTGTGGGGTAAAATGCCCACCCTTAGCTATTTACATTAAAATAGCCATTTAGATCCAAATTCTGGCACAAATTATGTAGAACACAAGTTGGAACCAAGCAACAGCACATTTTTACTATTAATAAGTTCACTAATCACACATCCATTGGACATTTTATCGAAATTGTTGAGAAAACAGCTTATTATGCATTTAAAAGGAATTGACCCATAATTACAGGTGATCCATAATTATGTAATTGCTGTATACTGTTCACGAACAATAAAACTTGACAGTCAACCATGCACGCAAGTATATGTACACAATTCGGCAGCCTGGCGTTAGCTGTGGCTAGTGGCACGTTTTACCCCGCATTAAAACTAAAATTCTGAAAATCGAACTTGTTTTCAAATTTGAATTTTTCAGTAGTAAAACATAAAACTGGTTTATGGTTTCTTCCATTTGGAAGGAATCATGTTGGTGTTTCATGTTAGTGCCAAAAAAATATGTATTATAAAGGGTTTCGTGGTTAAAATTGGTCTCTTCCTTAACGTGGGCGTCTTACCCCCAGTTCCCCTACGTCGACGATCTTTTCCTCATCGTACATGCAGACCATCTACAAGAAGTACTACAGGTTTTCAACTCATACCACAACAGCCTACAGTTTACATACGAGGAAGAACGTGATGGTAAGATCCCCTACTTAGATCTGACCGTCATCCGACAATGTGATGGCACGATCAAAACGCAATGGTACATTAAACCAAATGCTTCTGGTCGAATGCTGAACTTTTATTCGATGCATCCCATGAACCAAAAACTGAACGTTATACACAACTTTATCAATTGCGTCTACACCCTAACAACCAACCTAACAGACCCTGAAAAACGAGAAATAGTGACAACAAATCTACTGATGAATGACTACCCTAAACAACAAAAGATGCCTCAACCGAGTAACCAAACGCAACAACACCATCACCACTACAGAAAACAGAGACAACGAGATAATATATCGATCCCTACCATACATCGCAACACTCACACCAAGAATCACCAAACTCCTTAAACAGAATTACCCAAATGTACGTATAACAGCAAACAACAACAATACCATAAACATCCTGTACACACGGGTAAAGGATCCACTGCCGATGGAAAACCGACACAACGTGATATACCGTCTGAAGTGTAAAGACTGCGAGAGCAGCTACACAGGGATGACGAGCAATCTGTTGAAAACAAGAATGAGTGGTCACCGAAGTGACCAAAACAAACTTGAAAGTTTACTCGCAGCTGGACACTCATACACAGACGAAACGGTTAGAGTTCTCAGAGAGAAAACAGCACTAATCGCTCACTGTGTAGACCACGAACACCGATTCGACCTTACCAAACCAACAATAACAGACGAAACACACAAGAAGAGCACATTACCATTTCAGGCCAAACATGTCTAAAGGTCCAATCTGCAGAAGAGAGGCTCTCATTGGTTTCTCTCTCTTTCGTTAATATCTCAGCTGTTTATTTGTGTTTTGATTGCCTCCTTGCATTGAACGATGGTCAAAACAATCGTCTTTTGATTTGTACTGCAAAAATAGTTGAAAAGTGTACCATTGCAATAATTGAAAGAGCAAGTAAACAAAGAGAGCCTCTCAAATGCAGATAGGACCTATTGAAATGTTTGGCCTGATTTCTCGAGATGATGTGGATATTCGCCTTGACGGAGGCTCTCTGAGAGAATTGCGCTGTGCGTGAAAACAATTTTTTTTAACATGGGAAAGGATAGGAGCTGCATTTTCAAATGCTTCTAATTCTTTATAGAAATTTTTTTAAGCAAAACGTTCTTAATGTTATCGAATGAGATTTTGATACGCTTATTATAGACATAACATTGTGATTTAAAAACATTTTGTCTAAAACCAGTTATAGTGTAGCTAATTGAAAGTATATTGCAAAACATTAACTCTTTTTTCAATCTGAAGTCCCTAAAATATTTTAGAAGCATTTGAAAATGCAGCTCCTATCCTTTCCCATGTTAAAAAAAATTGTTTTCACGCACAGCGCAATTCTCTCAAAGAGTTCCGTCAAGGCGAATACAACGAAGGGACTAGTGTAAACAAACGGACTGACACAGAAGGGCTAAACACAAACTACTCAGAAATTATAAACAAAATACACACACAAACACAAACCAAAAATAGGCTTAGAGAAACCGACAGAAATCAACAGTAAACGGTTAAGAGTGCACCAAACAAGAACAGTGACAGACCAACGAATATAGAAATTTGATAATTGACATGTTAGTATAAAAATTGTAAACTTTTGGTAAATTTCAATTTTAATTCCATTTTATAATATTACTATAGTGATACGAAACAAACACAAAGACGGACATATGTTACGACAGACAATTTTGACAGAAAACAGACAACTAGTAAGTAATTTAACAAACCACCATGTAAAACAATGAGATATAACAAACAAACAATTTTAGTTCTCCCATTGATGAAGGCAAAATACAGTTGCCGAAACGTCGGACAGTAGAAAATTAATCTGTTTTGACTGAGGACATAAGACTGAACGCCAAGAAACGTTCCCCAAAGAAATAGAAACTTTTGAAGATTTTGCGGAGGATCTTCCTGAAAAATCCGTGCAAAAAAATCTAGAAGAATTTATGAAGGTATTTTCCCTAGAAAATTTCAGGAAGATTTGCAAAAAAAATTACAGAAGAACCCCGGAAAAGAATGTTGAAACACCGCAGCATTTCTTGGAAGAATCCTCAGAAAAACTTCCGATAGGATTCCCAATGGACTTTCTGCAAGAATTCCACTGAAACTCCTAGAGTAAATCTTGGTATAAGCCTTAGAGGAATTTGCTGTGAAACTTCTAGAGAAATTCCCGGTGAAAATCCTGAGGTGCAATCCTAGAAGAATACCTAGTGAACCCAATAGGAGATAGATAGGAATTCCCGGTGAAACTCTTAGGAATTCCCTATCGAACATCTGGATAAATTCACAGAGAAACTTATGGGAAAGTTCCCGAAGCAACCCAAGCAACCAAAAATTCAGATACCACTTGAAGAACGAACTCAGAAGTTTAAACTTGATTCAATTCCGGTTTCGTTGAACTTAAATCTAAAAAAAGTTACTTATGTATTGATTATGAACTTGGAAGTACATGTACAAGCTTTTGACATCTCTTCAAAACGACATTAAAGTCGAAAAAAGGTTTTTTTTTTGTCTGTATTAACGAGATTTTTAACCCTAGGCTAGTTCATCTCGGGACCCACGCTTTACTTCCCTTCCGAAGGAAGAACCCACATTTTGTGAGTATGTCGGGAGTGGGATTCGATCCCAGGTCCTCGGCGTGATAGTCTTGTGTTCTAACCACCATACCAGGTCCGCTCCGCGAAAAAAGGTTCATTAAGAACTTATGCTGAACTTTAAAACAGAGTTCAATCAAATATTAACCGTACTCATGTTGAACTATTGCGTGCCTTTAAAACTCAAATATAGTTCATTTGGACATATTCCGACAACTTGAAATGTTCCGTTCCGAACTTGTTTTGAACTTACTACTCAAAGTTCGGATAAATATTAACCGTACCAAAAGTGAACTTCACTTGAACTTCGGCGACAGCGGAGCTCGGGAGAAGTTCTCATTCTATTAAATCACTTGGAAATCGTGCGCAGTAGCCACAGCTTGTGTTAATTTTACAAGTACACTTTGTTTCACTATAATATTTCAACGTACTTACTTGTAATCAACGCAAAGCACCCGTACTGTGTGGCTCAAAGGTTGCCCCCGCAGCGGGCAACTGTTCTGCCCAGGATTCCGCCGGAGTTTTTTCGGCTGCGGACAAAAGTTTTCCAGCTTTGCTGGATGTTTTGAACCCTGTCTCACTTGTCGCACCAGCGTGCCGGTAATCGACGCGATCGTTGTCACTGAAAACTTATAAATTTTTCTGAATGATTGGCACTGGCACTAATTTATTGCTTTGCACTTGTTTCAATTCCGAACCAAAACAAACTGAAAATGTCAAACTATGTAAGTTCACAAGAAGTTCCACGTAAACTTCTTTCAAACCTTCGACATCAAAAAGTTTTGTCTCGCAGCATATTTTAAGTTCAGACAAAGTTCACACGCGTACCTGATTAAGCTATACTAAATGATATCAGCACATTGAATAAAATCCCGCAGTGCCTAACAACACATAGGGGCTGACCATAAACCACGTGGTCATGAGGGGGGGGGGGGGGTTCGGACAAGGACCATTTTGTATGGACAAATAAAAAAAAATGTATGGAATAATGACCACGCGGGGGGGGGGGGGGGGGGGTTGTGGTTAAAAAGTACCAAAAAAATGACCACGTGGTTTATGGACAGCCCCATACATGGAGTAGTGGTTAGGCGCCGGCTTTCAACGAGAAGAACCCGAGTTCAATTCTCAGTAAGTAAAAAACATCAAAAATTATTTCAAGGCATTAGTCAATTTGGATTACACGTGTACTTATAATGTCTCATAATAATAAATCACATTTGATGAGTAAGCGATTTTTTTTTTTTCATTTTTTCAAGCTTATTTTTAAGCTGAATAGCGTTCCTTTCAGCGACACAAGTGTCGTTTTTGTGAACTGAAGTTCGATTAATTACTTAAAAAGTGAGATGAATAGAATGCTATTCAGCTTCCTTTGAATAGCTGATTAAGCCCAAACATGCTATTTTATCCGAACTTTTGGTTGCTTGGGAACTCCCGGAAGAACTTTTGAAAAAATTCCCCGTAGAACCACCAGCGGAATCCTAAGAAGAAATCCTAGAGAGGTTTCTAGAGAAATCACTAGTGGAACTTCTAAAGGAATTCCCGAAGGATCTCCTTCAGGAATTTACATTGGACTTCTAAGGGACTTCCCAGTGGCACTCCTAGACAAAAAAAAACATCTTAAAGAATCTCCGGCGGAATTCCTGGAAGATTCCACAATCGGAAGACCTTTTGGAGAAATTTTCTCAACAAATATGACAATCATGGATTGAAAAACATTCCCTTCAATTAAAAATTATGTTGTACATACTTCTTTTAGAAGACTTTAAAAGAAGTCACTCAAAGGGGTTTCCTCTTGCAATTATTTCGGTGAAAATCACCTATTACGAAAACTACAGAATATGACAATATGAGAATATTCACTAAGTTAAAAAAATATGTTTTATACTGCTTACGAAAAAAAATCATTTTCAAAAATTTTCAAAATCAAAAAAGGAAAAAAAAAAGGTTTTGTCCACGTGGTCAAAAACCACGATTTTTCTGCCCACGTGGTATATGGACGGCCCCTTATTTCGGCAGCACCTATGGTGACAAGAACGCATTCTATCCGTAAGTTGAATGCGAGAATCGCTGCCGCTGCCCAAGTCATGACGCCAAGATCGTCTTAGAAGGTCTAAATGCTCAGGTAGGCCAGAAAGAGGAATTTAGACAAACAAACAAACAATAGAATGATTGCTGCTTACATTTTTATTGATTGCTCTCAGTTGGCGCCAGCAGTGAAAATTGCATGCAAGAAGTGACAGCCCGACGGCGACACCATCAGTCGTATTCAATGCATAGTCTGTGCTACTCTCGGTTGCCAACTTTCACAAATTATCACCAGCGAGTACGACCGCTGCCCATAGGAGACCTAAACGCTCAGGTAGGCCAGGAGGAGTAATTCAGAACGACGATTAGAAAGTTCAGCGCCCACCAGCTGACGATCGAAAATGTCCTACGCCTCATCGATTTCGCCGCCTCCAAGAACATGGCCTTTCGTAGCACCTTCTTCCAGCTCAGCCTCCCGTATCGTTACACCTTGAGATTACCACAACAAACGGAATCGCAAATCGACCACTTTCTGATAGATGGACGGCACTTCTCCGACATTACCGACGTCAGGACCTATCGTGGCGCTAATATCGACTCTGATCACTATAGTTATTATTATTATTATTATTTATTAAAGACACTTTACCACGTTTGGTAGTGGCATTCGTGTCTATAATCACTATAGTGGTATACCTGGTGATGATTAAACTGCGCCCAAAACTCTCCGTTATTAACAATGTACAGTACCGGCGGCTGCCCCGGCACGATCTAGAGTGACTGAAGACACCGGATGTCGCCATCGCATACGCGCAGAATCTCGAGGCAACGTTGCCGGACGAGGGTGTGCTCGATGTGGCCCCTCTAGAGGACTGCTGGAGTACAGTCAATAAAGCAGCCATCAACAACGCATCCAACAGCACTATCGGGTACGTGGAACGGAGTCCACGAAACGAGGAGTGCTGAATAGTTCTAGAGGAGATAGACGCAGTGCGGGCGATAATGCTGCAGCATGGAACACGACAGAAATGGAACAAACAGAAGCGGAAGCAGCAGACCCGCCTCTTCCGGGAAAAAAAGTTCCGCCTGGAAGAAGCGGAATGCCAGGAAATGGAACTGCTGTACCGTTCACAAGAAACACGTAAGTTCTACCAGAAGCTCAACGCATCTCACAAAGGCTATGTACCGCAAGCCGAAATCTGCAGGGATAAGGACGGGAGCCTCCTGACGGACAAACGTGAAGTGATCGAAAGGTGGAAGCAGCACTTCGACGAGCACCTTTATGGCGAAGAGAATGTAGGCACGGGGGACCAAGGCAATGGATGAAATGACGACGCCAGTGCAGCAATGGACGGGAACGAAACAACTCCCACGCTGAGGGAAGTTAAGGATGCCATCCATCAGCTCAAAAACAACAAAGCGGCTGGTAAGGACGGTATTGCAGCAGAACTCATCAAGATGGGCCCGGAAAAGTTGGCCATCTGTCTGCAGCAGTTAGTAGTCAAGATCTGGCAAACTGAACAGCTACCGCAGGAGTGGAAGGAAGGGATCATCTGTCCCATCCACAAGAAAGACGACAAGTTAATGTGTGAAAACATTCGAGCGATCATCTTTTTAAATGCCGCCTACAAAGTGCTATCCCAGATCATTTTCTGTCGTCTTTTACCTAGAGTAAATGAGTTTGTGGGAAGTTACCAAGCCGGTTTCATCGACGGCCGGTCGACAACGGACCAGATCTTCACCGTACGGCAAATCCTTTAGAAATGCCGTGAATACCAGGTCCCACCCAGACAACTAGTAATCGTATAAGATGTTGCATAAGATGATAAAGTGGAGGCCATATGCGTGCATCGCCTCCACTTTAACATCTTATTCAACATCTTATACGATCACTGGTTGACTGGGCTACACACCACCTGTTCCTCGACTTCAAGGCGACATACGACATTGTCGACCGCATAGAGCTATGGAAAATCATGGAAGAGAACAGCTTTCCCGGGAAGCTTACCAGACTGATTAGAGCAGCGATGGACGGTGTGCAGAACAGCGTAAGGATTTCGGGTGAACTATCCAGTTCATTTGAATGTCAACGATGACTACGACAAGGTGATGGACATTCTGGAAAAACTTGTAATTAGAAGGCACGAAATGTTGCTAATTGGCAAATTGAGAGATGAAATTTGTGAAAAAAATCGCGTTCTGGTGGGATTCGAACCCACGACTCCGTATTCGCTAGACCGGACATTACTGCCTACTTTTCAACATCGCCCTGGAAGGTGTTATGCGACGAGCCAGGCTCAACAGCCGGGGTACGATCTTCACGAAATCCAGCCAATTTGTCTGTTTTGCGGATGACATGGATATTATTGCTAGAACATTTGGAACGGTGGCAGAACTGTACACTCACCTGAAACGTGAAGCAGCAAAGGTCGGACTGATGGTGAATGCGGCTAAGACAAAATACATGTTGGTAGATGGGACTGAGCGAGACAGGACAAGCCTTGGCAGCAATGCACAATGGTCCGAGGACCAACATTAAGTGGAAAAAAATAATAACTCAAAAACCATCCAAGATAGAGTCTTCATGTCTTCTAGACATTTGCTCGTGAGTCCAAGCCGCGTTATATGCAAAAGTGTCCTAAACGCCAAATCTTAAAATACTTCATATTTCAGCACCTAACTTTTTTATTTCAAAAGATATCGAAATAAAATGTTCTGCAAAGTTGAAGAAGGTAAAAACCCTGACAACTTTCTCGAAGAGCAGTTTTTTCTATCTCTTCAATCTGAGGAGATATAACTTATTGAAGAAATAAAAAGTCCGAAATCGGTTTTTTTGTCATATGTCAAAAACTATCATTTTTTCAAGCCTACTATGTTCAGAGCAATTGTACATATTGCCAAAATACACATTTCGTCAGAAGACATCAAAGCTGTACGATGTTTCTATCAAAAGATATAAGTATTTTTGTACTTTTTTAAGCCAATTTTTCTAGCGTAACATTTGAAAAAGGCGCAAGTGAATCTTTAATTTTCTCCCACCACCGGATCTAGTATGACAAAAACTGCATTTTAACAAATTTTGGAGAGGGTGTTTTTTGTTTTGCGTTTTATATGTGATTTGACTATGACCGTATTTTAGGCATCAAATTCACGAAAAATTACATCCATAATGTCCGAGTTCAACATCTACTCGTGTTTCAAGATCACTTATCTTAAACATTCGAGTAGCGAATGAATCCTATCCTAGGATCAAAGGCCTTTCATAATATATGTCAAACATATAAAACTGGACGGTCCACAATTCAATTTAAAATTTGCATACGATCACCAGATGCATATATCTGATGAATTAAGAAATCGAAAAACTATAGGGAATTTGTTTTATATTTTTGCTCACTTACACAAAGGAACAAAACAAAACAAAAAAGACAACATTGGGTTCATCGCTACTCGAATGTTTAAGATAAGTGATCTTGAAACACGAGTAGATGTTGAACTCGGACATTATGGATGTCATTTTTCGTGAATTTGATGCCTAAAATACGGTCATAGTCAAATCACATTTAAAACGCAAAACAAAAAACACCCTCTCCAAAATTTGTTAAAATGCAGTTTTTGTCATACTAGATCCGGTGGTGGGAGAAAATTAAAGATTCACTTGCGCCTTTTTCAAATGTTACGCGAGAAAAATTGGCTCAAAAAAGTACAAAAATACTTATATCTTTTGATAGAAACATCGTAAAATACACATTTCGTCAGAAGACATCAATTCTGACGAAATGTATATTTTGGCAATATGTACAATTGCTCTGAACATAGTAGGCTTGAAAAAATGATAGTTTTTGACATATGACAAAAAAACCGATTTCGGACTTTTTATTTCTTCAATAAGCTATATCTCTTCAGATTGAAGAGATAGAAAAAACTGCTCTTCGAGAAAGTTGTCGGGGTTTTTACCTTCTTCAACTTTGCAGAACATTTTATTTCGATATCTTTTGAAATAAAAAAGTTAGGTGCTGAAATATGAAGTATTTTAAGATTTGGCGTTTAGGACACTTTTGCATATAACGCGGCTTGGACTCACGAGCAAATGTCTAGAAGACATGAAGACTCTATCTTGGATGGTTTTTGAGTTATTAATTTTTTCCACTTAATGTTGGTCCTCGGACCATTGTGCAATGTTACGATAGACGGGGATACTTTCGAGGTGGTAGAAGAATTCGTCTACTTCGGTTCCTTGCTAACGGCTGACAATAACGTGAGCAGTCAAATTCGAAGGCGCACCATCAGTGGAAGTCGTGCCTACAAAGGGCTACAGAAGAAACTGCGGTCAAAAAAGATTCACTCCCGCACCAAATGAACCATGTACAAGACGCTAATAAAACCGGTTGTCCTCTACGGACACGAGACATGGACGATGCTCGAGGAGGACCTGCAAGCACTCAGAGTTTTCGAGCGACGCGTAAACGATCTTCGGCGGCGTGCAGGAGAACGGTGTGTGGTGTTCGCGACAGATCCGGTTAGCACAAGAAGGCGTGGAGCGCAGAGAGCACGATGGGCGGATCAAGTAGAGCGTGACTTAGCGAGCATCTGGCGTGACCGAGGATGGAGAACGGCATCCACGAACCGTGTATTATGGAGAAATATTGTTTTATCTTGAATTTCATGTACCGTAAAACGGGGTATCATTGATCAGCGGGGTAACATTGATCGGCTTGACCAACCTCATGAAATGATCAAACAAGCATTTTACATTCAATCAGTTTCTGCTATCAAATGATATATCGTAATCTGCTATTATTCAGCTATCGAATGACATGTAATGCATCATAATTGAATTTCATAAACATTGAAATAAATCGATTTTTACATAAGTGTGTTTCGTAACGCAATGAGATACATTGTCAAAAAATCATTCATGGCATGAATACTAGATGCAATATGAGGTTCGAAATCACTGTCTTACTTCAATGTGATATCCTAGAGTTGGACTTAATCACAGAAACTTTTATGAGAATACTATTTTTCAATAAAATATACGATTTATTAAAAGTAGGCTATCGATTCAATCAAATTCCTTAAGCCATTGCCTACGTTTAGGCGTTGTTCGCGGTTTGGAGGATGTTAATCCTAAAATAACTCAAAAAGTGCATAACTTGTAAGAATTTGGACAACATATTCGAAATCAGCGACCCCGAATTTAGTAAGTAAGGATATTTCCAACACAAACGAACATTGATCACTGACATGATCAATGTTACCCCAAATCAACAAAATCAAAAATTAGATTATAAAACCTATTTAAACATTTTACAATACTTTTTCGAGTAGCTTAATACATAATCAGAGGGCCGGTACCTGTTTTAAAAATATATAACATGTAATGCTTGCTTTAACAAGAGATTTATTCAAGAAAGATCGAAGATTCTGATCAATGTTACCCCGGATTACGGTAATACTAAATAAAAAAAAATAACCTGTTATGACACTAACATCGACTGTGACCACCAGCTGGTGATGGTCAAACGGCGCCCAAAACATTCCGCCATCAACAATGTACAGTACCGGCGACAGCCACGATGCGACTTAGAACAACTGAAGCAACATGACTCAACACAGCATACAAGTAAAATCGCGAGGCAGGGCTGATAGACGACGATGAACTCGATGTGGCCCCTTTGAAGAACTGCTGGAGCACAATGAAAGTAATGCTGCAGTATTAGCGTGGTTCAAAAAATCATTTTTGCTCCACACCGCTTATTCGATTCCTAATCAGATTATATGCCTTCTCCCAAAATTTGAGCAGAATTGGTTGAAAATTGAGAGTGTACAAGCCCTACAAAGTTTGTATGGGAATTGCTATGGGAAAAGGACGTTTTTCATTCAATTAACCGTAGGATTTCCCCAAGTGCCCTAGAGTGTTAGGTGACCCTTGGTACTTCTAGGTTACACTATTAGCTACAACTTTGCCGAAGACCACATTCAAATCGGACGTCACAAATATTAGTTATCGATTTTTATCCAACTGGAGAAACTTTAACAGTGATCGTTCAGCTTCCCATCAGGCAACATTGCTGCACATGGCGCCAAAGATAGCACACAGAAATCATGGCTACTATGTTTCAAGGCAACTTGCAGTGATGCCCATCGAATAGTGTAATCATCATGATCAAAGATTTTCATTCTGGATAAAAATCAATAACTAATTAATGAGGCGTCCGATTTGAATGTGGTCTTCGGAAAAGTTGTAGCTGATAAAGTAGCCTAGGAGTACCAAGGGTCACCTAACACTCTAGAGCACTTGCGGAAATTTTACGGTCAATTGAATGAAAAATTACGATTACCCATAGCAATTCCCATACAAGCTTTGAAAGGCTTGTGCACTCTCAATTTTTAGCCAAATCATCTCAATTTTTGGGAGAAGGCATAGAATCCGGTTACGAATCGAATAAGCGGTGTGGAGCACAAACGATTTTTTGAACCACGCTACTGCAGTATGCTTCCCACATTCCACATTTTGGACGAGTCGGACGTGTGCTCCGTATCTCACCACGCGATAGACCTCGTATATAGGGTGTCCCAGAAAGTATGGGCACAACTTTGTATAGCGATAATACAATATTTTTTTTAACAAACAACTATTTTTATATTTTTGTATTTTTATTCAAAGTATTTTCTTTGATACCTGTGAAGAGTTCATACTTGAAAAATGAGGTTTTGTATGCAGAATGTTTAAAAAAAAACAACTTTCTAAACTTCTGCACAAACTACTTTTTTACGGTTTTGTCACATACACAAATTCGGAACATTTTTTTGGAATTTTTTTGACATGATATATTCAAAAACATGTTTCCTCAGAGGCATGATTGATTTTTTTATAAGAATATGTTTTGCCTGTGCGTACGAGCACTTTCAAATATTGAGAAAACTGAAAAATTTACTTTTTCTATTTCTGGATAAGACACGCCCACAGACATTCAAGTTTTTGGATAAGTTTTAACGAGAATAAATACTATTCAATCTACACTTAATAAAGCTGGAGCATTTATTTTACTTATAGTGAAATTTAATTGCAGATTTCTGTACGCTATGATATACATTTTGGAGTTTGTTTTCGACTATTGGAAATCCGGGTTTTAAAAAATATAAAATTTTGTTTTTGAATTGAATTTTCCGGTTCAAAAATCAATGTTTTAAGTTCAAACAAATGGTTGTATAATAGATATGCATATAGACAATTACGGATATATTTTTCGAAAATTTTATAGAGCTTTTTTTTTATTCGTAGGAAACAATTTATTAAGTGATGTCATTGGAAAATATAGCAATTTGTGCAGAAGATTCAAAAAGTCTTTCAGGGAATGTTCAACCCCATTCAAATGAGAAGTAAAAAATAAATTTTAATGATTGGGATTTGTTTTTAATATATTAAGGCAGGACATGTGTGAAAATGAAGTTTGTTTATGCAATCATTCCGAAATGGCAGCGCTGCAAAGTTGTGCCCATACTTTCTGGGACACCCTACAAGTGGAGTTTTTTCCCCCGCAAGTGCGGAAGGTTTTTTATATTGTACGTATTCCTGCTTGTGCGAAGTGTAGTGTCGCAAGGTGGTATCCAGCGCAACCCGGGGAGCGAGCTGCGAGCAGCATCGTGCACCAAGTTCAAGGAATTATCGCATCCACGAGTCAAGCATTATCGCCATCATCAGCCGCTCCGACAAGGAAGAGGACGGCGGCGACGGGTGCGAAGGCAGAAGCGACGGACAGCTACATCATCGACCTGCCTGTGATAAACATCTACCTGCTTCGGTCAGATAAGTATCACTCTTTCGATACATTCTTTTGTCCGCCCAATTTGTTTTGATCGCTTTTGTCTATTGTATCCCCAGCCCACATTCGACCACGTGTTTTTTGACTGAACTGATTTACACTGCATTAGAATCACAAAATTGCGTGTTCCATGTGCAACCTTCAAAAGAAGACCAGCCACACTAGGCTGGGATGATGATTGTACCCAGTTATATCATAAAAAATCTGATGCTTTAAAAGCTTTTCGTAGGCATGGTACTTCAGATCTTTATCAATAGTACGCTAAGCTTGAAAGACAGCTGAAAAACCTATTGAAAGCAAAAAAGCGTAGTTATTGGCGACATTTCATTGAGGATCTCTCAAGAGAAACTTCGATGACAACGCTTTGGAGAGTGGCTCGCAACATGCGAAACCACTAATCCTCTAATGAGAGTGACGAATACTGCAATCGCTGGACATTCAACTTCGCAAAAAAGGTCTGCCCAGACTCGGTCCCAGCTAAACCGCTCTCTTGGGAAACTTCCTCAGGAGACGGCTCTCTGGACAGACCATGCTCCATGCTGAAGTTCTCTATGGCTCTTCTTTCATCAAACAATTCAGCTCCGGGACGCGATATGATGAAGTTCAATCTTCTGAAGAATCTCCCAGATATCGCAAAAAGACGATTACTGGACATGTTCAACTCATTAACCTTCCTTAGTCCCTAAAAAAAAGTTACAAATAAGACCCTGGGGTCATTTTTGACCCCAAACTTTGGACAGCTCGCAAAAATCAGTGGCTTGACCGATTTTGGATCTCTTTGGCTCAAATGAAAGGGGCACAAGTCTAGTTTTCAAAACCACCGGAGAAATCCGGATTCGGTCACTGTGGCCACCGGGAACCTGCTTCAACTGAAAAATGCCGCTTTTGCGACCCTAACTTTGGCAAGCTATAACTTTGCAACCAAACAAGTAATCAGGACCGTCCAAGGGTCGTTGGAAAGGTATTCACGTGGACTTTGATTATTGACATTAATATTGACTAATTATTGAGAACCGGTTCCGTAAATCCGGAACATCCGAAATTTTAGTTTTCATCATTGCTATGTGCTTGAAAATCCACAAATGTATTCCCTTTATGCATTTTATTGCATTACTTCTCTGCACGCTTCACTGAAATGAGACACATGTTGTTAAAGACCATTTTTGAAGGGTTCTGGGCAG
The DNA here is from genome assembly GCF_035046485.1 of Aedes albopictus. Classification (NCBI taxonomy): domain Eukaryota; kingdom Metazoa; phylum Arthropoda; class Insecta; order Diptera; family Culicidae; genus Aedes; species Aedes albopictus. The sequence goes on along the minus strand of NC_085137.1, from coordinate 477,557,926 downwards.
GTCCGGTCAATGCGGAACGGGTTACAGAGACTCCGGAAGGCGGTCAATTAGGTAACGACAATGAACTTCGTATAGTTTTCCTGCCAATCATTAGTTTACATATGTATATCGTGTGGCAGGCACGAAGAAACTACATATATGCGCATGGGAGTAAGAGTAATTTCCCTTACGAAAAGTTCCTAGGCCAACCGTAAATCAAGTCCGTCACCCTCAGCATGGTCATGCTAAATGCCTTTGGGGCCAGCTATGGTTATAGGGGCCCAAATGAATAGTCATATTGGTTCCACGTGGTCACCGGAGTGGCCACCGGAGCAATCCATATTGTATTACTCTCAGATTATTACAATAAATGTAGGCTTTTGACGGCTCAATTTTTATTATTTATCGTAACTGTAATGTTCTGGTATAGAAATGAACAAATGATGATCTCGATCTTTTTAGGCCACCAGAGCGACCACCGGAGTAACCCCAATTGTGTTACTACAATTTTCTGCAACAAAAGTAGGCATTCGGAAGCTAACCATACTGCCGTGAGCGCTATTCAAAATTTTGACTTTCTTGTATATGTCTCGTAAAATAATAAAACTATAATATTTCTGCCAGATTATGATGCAAGATTTTGTCATTATCTACCGATGCGTGATAATGTTTGCACCATCGTACAAATAGGGTTCCCGTATCACCTGCAAACACACTAGACTGGTCTAGCCGCACATGTTAGAATATACGATATTCTCGGGATCATCTTCTAAAATGTGCTGTAGGTGGTTGAATTTAGATAAGTCGAAATGACATCTCAGCACTGACTATGATGTGAGTTAGAGCGTACGTGCATGCAAAGAAAACCAAGATATTGTGTGTGATACGGGATACGGGAACCTAATTCTAGACGAACATTTGAAAAGGACCTATCTGCTTTGCGTAAACAAACATGTTTTTGTCTCTGTAAGACCCATCTGCATCCACCCACGCACAACAACACCCTTATCAGAAAGAGTGTTCTTCAAGCTATCTGATAAGGGTGTTGATGTGCGTGGGTGGATGCAGATGGGCCCTGCAGAGCCAGAAACATGTTTGTTTACAAAAAGCAGATAGGCCCTTTTCAAATGTTCGTCTAGAATTTGTACGATGGTGCTAACATTATCACGCATTCGGTTGCATCTACGAAAGAAAAGTAAAATAATGACCGATAGATTGTTAGGTGAACAACTAAGAAGGAGCCAAAATTGTCATAGTCACTTACGTCATTCTGCAGAATAACGACAACATAGCATAACATTATCAGTTCCCCCCGGGGGGTATGATAGTATTCGAGAGATTCCATAAAAACTGGAGATTCCAAAATAAAAATACCGGAAACTCATGAGGCAGTTCCACCTAGAATTTTACCAGGACTTCCACTAGGAATTACTTTTGGTGTTTCAAATACGATCACGTTTCGTTACCAATGAATGTATAGATTTGTAATTTTTTGTTAGTGTTCTCACAACAACAATTATTGTAGATGCAGCAATCTTACTATCAATGAGTGCACTCTCATTAGAAATGAACTCAAAAATTGTTATTGCAAATTATAAAATACAAAGATGAAGAAATGAGGAGGTTTCATACCTGTTGGAGGAAGGATTGTTGAAAATTGCTCTATTCCAGCGACCTTTTTCATCTCCGGTGAAAATTAAAAAAAAAAATCCTACGGGAGCTCCCACGATTATTGCTATAGGAGTTTGACTTGGCATTCCGGCAGAATTTCCCTCACAGAGTTCAAACAAGAATCTCTCACGAAGCTCCACCTATTACACAAGTTTACAAAATAAAACGAAAGTCGTGAACTTCTGTCAACGACCAAAATTTTTGAAGCACAATTTAGTGCTGATTTCAAAATCGACCTTCATAAAATTTAAAGTAGAACAGTTTTTGAGTTTTAGCTCAATATCGAGTTTTGTAACTTTTCAAAATATGTAATTTACTAAAATTCAAATATCTTGCGTTTTGTTCAACCAATTTTAAATCTTTTTCCATAAATTAAAAGCTGAATACAATACCATTCGATCATCTGAATGCAGGTTTTGCGTTAGATTGATGAAATTCAAGATATTGGCGAGTTTTAGGGACGATCTCCTTAAATTTTAGCAAAATTCCCAAAATTTTTTGAAGAAATGTATTTTTTACAATAAGAAAAAAACAACTTAAAAATTCTTCCTCGACGTTTATTTGACATATCATATGTAGGCAAGTTACAGTAAAAATTTCAGCTCAATCGAAGCATTGATTACGGAGAATGAGATGTTTGAAGTGAGCGACTTTGCTTAAAAATAGAACAAAAATCGATTTCATATCATCAACCTTGTATGGAAAGTCGAAAAAATTTCTGCTCTACTGCAATTTTTTTCCTTCGCGTTTTCGAACTCAGGGCATGATTCTACACCAAAAATGATCATCAGCTTACCGAGTTCAAAAATGCTGTAAACTATTCGTCTAGAAGTGCCCGCAGGAGCTCCTGCAGGAATTCCTCTAGATCAGTGGTGCTCAGCACTATACGCATTTCATCAATAAAATTGCTTAGTACTTATCGAAAACCATTTCAATAACAAGTAAATTTGTATTCAAACTGAAGCTTAGTATCGAAGTTATTTTGTAGTACAAGGTTACTAAACTTAGTTTTGTAACTTTTCGTAATTTGACGAACTTTGGCAAATATGAGTGCTATTTTTTTTTACTCAATCGAGGATATCTCGAAAGATTGAAAATATAATTAAGGATTTTCTCCATAACGTCTAGAGGTTGCCCCGGAAATTCTCTCGCCAGTAGTATTTTTTTGAACTAAGAACTGTTTCCGAAATTACAACGGAAATGCCTCTACGAGTTTCTCAGGAAAATCCTCTAGGAGTTCCGTTACGAATTCTCTTAGGAGTTCCAAATAGACTTTCTCTAGGAGTTTCACTTATTGTTTTTTTTCTACTTTCATTAATTATTTCTTTGGTAGATCCACTGGGAATTCCTCTAGGAGTTCCTGTCAGAGTTTCACTGGCAATTCTGCTCAAAGTTTCAACGGAAGTACTTCCAGTTTCAGAGGAAGATTCACTCGAAGATCCTCTGTGAATACTTGTGGGACCCCCTCCGCTAATATCCAGAATTAGTAGTAGTTGATCCACCTTGAATCCCGTTCAGCAAATACACCGTGAATTTGTTCAGTAAATTCACTGGAAATCCTCTAAGCCTTCGACCAGAAATTCTTCTAGGAGTTACAGCAAGAATCCCTCTAGGAAATCCACTAGGGATTCGTCAAGGAGTTCCAAAGAGAATTTCTCTAGGAGTTGCATCGATTATTTCTCGAAGTTCCATCGGGAAGTCTGGCAAGAGTTTTATCGGGAAATCTTCTGGTATTTTTTCTCAAAGTTCCACCGAAAATCTCTTCAGAAATCGTTCTAAAAGTTCCAAAGAGAATTTCCCCAAGAATTCCTCAAAATACTTCTCTATGTGTTCTGCCGCAAATTTCCACTAGGAGATAAACTTTTAATCCCTAGAGGAATTCTGTCAGGAATTCCTTTGAAAGTTTAATTCACAGGAGATACTTTCCTAACAGGAGTACCGCCGAGAATACTTGTGGAAATTTCTTTTCAAAATACCTTTGGAAAATCCTCTAGGAACTCCACTAAGAATTTCTCCAAGTAATTACTTTAGAAGTTACACCATACATTCCTGCAGGAGTTCCAGCGAGAATTTCTCTTCAAGTTTCACTATATAGTGCTTTAATATTTCCGTAGAAAATTCAGCGGAAAGTATACTAGGAGTTCCTTTAGAAATTAATCTAGGCAGCATCAATTTATTACGTAATACATAAATCTTAATTTTCGTACCCTCCCCACCCCTCCGTGACGCATTTTCTTGTGTGAAAATCTAGAGTTCCGCTCTAATTTTTCTCAGATTTTCACCGTAAATATGTTAAGAAGTTTAACCGGAAATTTTTCTGAGAGATCCATCTGCTTCCAAGAGTATTGCTGTAAACAACTGTAGGAGCTTTGCATCACAGATGCTTCGTGAATTCCTCTAGCTCCTCCTGAAATTCTATTCTAATTTACAATAGTTACACCGGATATTCCTCTAGAATTTATAGTAGGTACACTCAGAGGAGTTTCACCGAAAAATCCTCTAGGAGTTTCTGGTTTAAAGTTTATATGGATGCTCTACATGGAATTCTTCGAAGACTTTTATTCGATTTTTTTTTTGGGGATTTTCATCGGGAATCTCTCTAAGATTTCCTATCGAAAATTACTAGGCGTTACACCAGTAATTCTACCAAAAGATAATTTTATTATTTTTTTAATTTGAAAAAAAAAAAACTAACAAAAAAACAGTTCCACCAGGAACCATACTAACAAACGTAGCCGCATAGAAGCTTATAGAACAAACGCCTTTGGACGAATGCTCTTCAAGCTCTTATACAGCAAAAATGTTAGTTGGGAATTCCTCAAGGACTTTCACAGGAATTGTCCTAAGAGTTCCACCCCTAATTCTTCTAGGGTTTCTACTAAGAATCTTTCTAGCAGAAAGTTCTTCAGTAGATCTCTAGAATTTCGTTCAGTTGTCTCTCAGGATATTTTTTCGGGTGGTCGTCCGAAAATTCCTTCAAGAGTTCCTTCGGAATTTTTGCCATTATTTTTCCAAAAGTTTCCAGTTCCGAAGGAGATCGACCCGACAATTCCTTCAATAGATTCTCCGGGTTCTTAGATAAATTATCCGCGGAAATTTTAGATGATTTATCGGCGAATCCCTCAAGAAGAGATACCCGGTGTAACTCCTACAAAAAATCTCAGTGCATCTTCTGGAGAAATTCCTGGTGAAGCTTTTGGAGTAATTATCAGTATAACTTCTATTTCTAAAGCAAGGAAAACTTCATTTCCTAAAGTACGGAATCATTTTATTATCAATTCTTTGATCACAAAAAACCAATTGACAGATTGGTTTCTCGCACTTTGCACCTCAAGTGTGAAAAACAATATGAGGTCAGCTGCTAAAAGTCTACTTATGCTGTAGAACAGTTTCTCTGGTGACCATGGCCTGGAAAGATCGAGATCATCTTTGATCTTTGAACGAACTTTGGTCTGGCTTGCATAATAAATTGGCCTACGAATTCATTTTCTTGGCTCCAACGTTTGCAACCCAATTTGTAATCTTCACAGTCAAAATCGCAAGACAATGAGATTATCATTTGTTCCTTTTTATACCCGAACATTACAAATTTATAAATGTAAATGATTTAAATTTAGCTGTCGAAGCCTACATATGTTGTAAAAATCTGAGAGCAATACAATATGGATTTCTCCGGTGGCCACTCCGGTGACCATGTGGAACCAATATGACTATTCATTTGGGGCCCCTATAACCATAGCTGGCCCAAAGGCATTTAGCATGACCATGCTGAGTGTGACGGGCTTGATTTACGGTTGGCCTAGGAACTTTGCTGAGGAGAATGCTGAGAAGCAGGATTTTTTCCAGTAGGGATGGTACGCCAAGAAGAAGAAGAAGAAGAAGAAGAAGATGACTATCGATCTCTTTGTGTATAACAAGAACAACAGATATGAAAATCCACGAAGGTTGCACCATGTGGCGCCGGGTTTTGGAGCGAAAACTATACGAAGTTCATTGTCGTTACCTAATTGACCGCCTTCCGGAGTCTCTGTAACCCGTTCCGCATTGACCGGACCTGCCCAGAACCCTTCAAAAATGGTCTTTAACAATATGTGTCTCATTTCAGTGAAGCGTGCAGAGAAGTAATGCAATAAAATGCATAAAGGGAATACATTTGTGGATTTTCAAGCACATAGCAATGATGAAAACTAAAATTTCGGATGTTCCGGATTTCCGGAACCGGTTCTCAATAATTAGTCAATATTAATGTCAATAATCAAAGTCCACGTGAATACCTTTTCAACGACCCTTGGACGGTCCTGATTACTTGTTTGGTTGCAAAGTTATAGCTTGCCAAAGTTAGGGTCGCAAAAGCGGCATTTTTCAGTTGAAGCAGGTTCCCGGTGGCCACAGTGACCGAATCCGGATTTCTCCGGTGGTTTTGAAAACTAGACTTGTGCCCCTTTCATTTGAGCCAAAGAGATCCAAAATCGGTCAAGCAACTGATTTTTGCGAGCTGTCCAAAGTTTGGGGTCAAAAATGACCCCAGGGTCTTATTTGTAACTTTTTTTATGGGAGCGCCCCTAGGGGTCATTCAATGCTTTTGATTTTTGGGAAAGGTTTATTTCCACAAAAAAATAATTGTCAGAAAATTTCAGATTGCTAGGATTCGTTAAACAAAAGCTACAGAGAATTGAAATTTGAAAAAGGTCAAAAAAGACCCCAAGGCCTTACTAAGGTTAATAGAGAACAACATCGTTTCGCATGAATGGATACAGGTCAAAGTAATAGCTAATCAAAAGCCTGGTAAACCAGCGTCTGATCATAACTCATACCGCCCAATTGCTATGTTATCATGTTTAAGGAAATTGTTAGAAAAAATGTTCCTATCGCGATTGGACCATTGGGTTGAATCGAATAATTTGTTTTCAAATAAACAGTTCGGGGTTCGCAAGGGCAAAGGAACAAACGATTGTCTAGCGTTGCTTTCAACAGATATCCAACTGGCCTTTGCGGAAAAGGAGCAGCTGGCTTCAGTTTTCCTGGACATTGAGGGCGCCTTTGATTCAGTTTCCATAGGCATATTGTCAGGCCCATATAGCCGAGGCGGTAAACGCACGGGTATTCAGTATGACCATGCTGAGGGTGACGGATTCGATTCCCGGTCGGTCCAGGATCTTTTCGTAAAGGAAATTTCCTTGACTTCCTTGGGTATAGAGTATCTTCGTGCCTGCCACACGATATACACATGCAAATGGTCATTGGCAGAGGAAGCTCTCAGTTAAAAACTGTGGAAGTGCTCATAGAACACTAAGCTGAGAATCAGGCTTTGTCCCAGTGATGACGTTACGCCAAGAAGAGGAGAGGAGGCATATTGTCAGAAAAACTGCACAATAGTGGACTTCCAGGAATTTTAAATAATTTCTTGTATAATTTGTTGTCAGAAAAACATATGAGCTTCAATCTCGGGCAACTGACAACTTCCAGAATAAGCTACATGGGCCTACCCCAAGGCTCATGTTTAAGTCCCTTGCTTTACAATTTCTATGTGAAAGACATTGACAGTTGTTTGGAAGGCCAATGCACGCTGAGACATTTTGCATACGATGCTGTGGTTTTTTTAAAAGGCCCACATGCAGAAACGTTGCAAAGACCATGGCAAAATTCCCTAAATAATCTGTCTGGTTGGGCAAAAGGGTTGGGGGATAGAGTTTGCTCCGTAAAAAACTCAATTGGTTGTTTTTTCTAGAAAGCGGAATCCAGCCCAATTGAAATTTAAGCTTTTGGGAACAGAAACAGTCTTCAACTTCGAAATACCTTGGGGTCTGGTTCGATTCAAAAGGCGCTTGGGGTACCCAAACTAAGTATCTGGTGCAAAAATGTCAACAAACGATCAATTTTCTACGCACAATTACCGGAACATGATGGGGTGCTCACCCGGAAGACCTCATAAAACTTTACAAAGCGACTATTCTCTCTGTTCTCGAGTATGGCTCTTTCTGTTTCCTCTCAGCAGCAAACTGCCACCTAATAAAGTTGGAACGAATTTAATACCGTTGTTTGCGTATTGAGTGCTGAGCTGGCAGCAATCGACTTCGCCTTGGGGATGATCTCAAACATGCCCGCAGACCATTTCTTCATCTTCTCGGATAGTCTTAGTTCTATTGAGGCACTCCGGTTGATGAAACCTGTAAAGCATTCATCTTACTTTCTTACAAAAATAAGGGATGCACTGGTCGAAAGATCATACAAGATTACCTTTGTATGGGTCCCCTCACATTGCTCAATTTATGGCAATGAGAAGGCGGACTCTCTCGCAAAGGTGGGCGCACAGGAAGGCGAGATCTATGATAGAAGAATTTCACACGATGATTTTTTCCATTTTGTTCGCCAAAGTTCTCTTCAAAGTTGGCAAAATGATTGGCGAGATGGTCAGCTGGGACGGTGGTTACATTCTATTATTCCTAATGTTTCTTTGCGAGTGTGGTGGTATGGTTTGGATGTAAGTCGCAATTTCATTCGCGTGATGTCAAGACTTATGTCCAACCATTACTCGCTAGGCGCGCATTTGCATAGAATAAACCTCGCGCTCGACAAGCTTTGTACTAAATGCGGTTCCGGTTATGATGACATCGACCACGTAGTTTGGCAATGCCCGGATAATGACGCCACCAGAGCGCTACTATTGGATACCCTTGAGGCCCGAGGTAGACAACCCTTTGTACTTGTGAGAGATGTGTTGGGGACCCGCGATGTCACGTACATGGGATGTATTTTAGACTTTCTTCGCTCTGCTGGTATAAAAGTTTAATTCGCTTGTGTTTTCTCTCCAGTTTTTTTTCTCTGTCCTCTTTGTGTTACCAAGCTGTTCCTGGCCATCCGGAAGACCAAGTCCCACAACAAGTTGGTACCAACACCACAAGGCACCGAATACGCTAGCAAGATGCGATTCACACCCGGATGAGCTGCAGTGAAACCTTTGACCCAATCCTTACCCTGTCCATCCCTCAAAATGTGACCTTCGAACCTCTATCTGACACGAGTACCCTGGCTTTCATTCATTACCAACAGATATCATAAAAAAGTTATTACTCTGTATAATGTATACTATTAAGAACAAAAAAAAGATCTTCGGCTCCGCAAAGCGTTATACGCGATTGAGCCCCGAATAAATGAAATACACTACCCGTCATAAGTATGGACTCACACAAAGTATTGCAACAATATTGTATCACCCTGACTCACCTCAATATCTCCAAAACCTGAGGACTTACAAAGATGTTGTCTTCAGCAAAGTTGTTTAGAAGCCCAAAAGCAACAACTTTTCTGAAGGCGGCGTTTTTGTAGGTGTTCTGGTTTTGGAGATATCAAGGTGAGTCAGGGTGATGCAATATTGTAGCAATACTTTTTGTGAGTCTATACTTCTGACGGGTAGTGTAGATAAAAAAAAGTATGCTTCCCGGCAGAACGTGGAATGATACAATTAGAAGCGAAAACAACAGACCCATCTTTATAAGAAAAAAAAACCCACCTGGAAAAGGCGGAGTGCAAGGAAATAAAACTTGAGATTCAATCGATTTATTTCGCGAATGATACGAAGGATTGCCAGAACACTTTGAACATTTACATGTTTGTATCAGCCTTGAACCGATCTGTTCAAATTTATTAGCGAGAGTGTATGGCACTAACTAGCGCTTTCCGCACCAAATAATGAATAAAACATTTTCAATTTATTACTGCTACAACTTTAATATGGAAACGCCTGCCTGCAGTGCTGCTCATTCGCTTAGATACCATATGGACCATCCTGTTTTCTGCATTGTTGATACGGCGTTCGATATTTATGTTATTGTTTTTGTTTTATGTTTGGATATAACAAAAGCGCACCCCACAATGCACAAAAGCGGATGCGACCATTTTTCAATCCTATGCCTACAAATACCCACTGACCCACCCCAACCATTTCACTCGCCGACGCCAGGACGCGCCTCGCCTGCGTCGTTTTCGATCATCGTTTCGAGGGGCTTTATTGACTGGAATAACAATGCTGCTGCTTCCTCCCCTCTGCCTCCCAACTAGCAAACAAATACACAAATCGGCACATTTTCAATCGTCCCATGGACCCCTTCTTCCGGCCTGAACTCCTCTCGCGATAACCGTCGTCATCGTCGCCAAAACAGCACTGGGGATCATCGCGCAGCAACACATTCCGATGAAGTATGGTTGGAAATAAATTACATTTGATTGTTATCGGACGGCGAAAATTAAGGACAAAACCGGAGAGGAAAAAATCGATCCGATAGATTTGCTGGTTTACAAGGCGTGGGGAGAGGGGGGACGGACGACTGTGCTGGGAGAGAGTTGTTGATTAGAATTTCGACCATACTGGGCCGATTGCGTCGGGAAGATATATTTCGGGTGATATGACACGCGAAAACTGTAATAAAATTCCAATGGAGGCCACATGTGCCACATCCTGTGCTGTTCTCTGGTACGCAGATGGATCACAATTTGTGGCAAACATTTGCTTTTTCGGATCAACCATCATCGTGGAGTCGGTTCAGCAAAAACTGTTATTAATTGCTTTGCAAATAGAAAGAGGAATGTTTTCACGTGATGTTGCATTTGTTTTGGCAAAATGTCAGTAATTTGGGTACTCAATACAGACTTGTATTTCCAAATGTTTTCAAAGGAAGGAATAAATGTTGCCCATCGATATTCATATGCAAGAATATCAAACGAGGTTCCTGGAGACTGTATTAAGGCGAAACTGGAAGCATTTCCTCATTTTTTTTGGTTTTTGATTTTTTTTATTAAATAACGAAGCAATACAGTCAACTCTCCACAACTCGATATCCAAGGGACCATCGACTTATAGAATTATCGAGTTATAGAATATGAGGATAATGTAGGCGTAGTTGGCATCATAATATTTTTTGTTTCAATTTATACCAAAATCTTACATTTAAGTTGTTTTTTTTTACATTTCTAGCATATACATTATTTAAATTATGCAGAAATAGCTTCCACAATGATAAATTTGGATATTGAAATGTGAAATGATATTTCACCTGTTTTGTCGGTCAGCAAGACGTATCAAAAACCAATTATTATTACTATTGCAATACATTTATTAATTCTACGTGGGCTTATTTCTAGTGAAAAATCCAATTACTTATCGATGCCGTTACTTGTAAATCTAAAACTTGAATCTGATGCATATTTGTCTCTCAAAAAGTTTTCAATTTTATAGAAGTTGTTAAAAAGTTCCGGATACACCCCGTCTGTCGAATCAAGAATGTTCCGCAATGATTTTAGGCTCCAATCAACTGTGTTTGCTGTAATCTGAACGGGTTCGCATTCTGCTTCAGCAATGTGCATCATTTCGACATCCTCATCTGGTTCCTCATCAATAGAGTTTACGCATTCGATTATATCTTCGTCTGTCATAAGTTCACAACAAATTATTTTTGCGTCCACGTCGCAGTATTCCGTAAACGATACTTCAGGATCTACCGGGAAAACATCGTTTTCCGCTAGCAAAGCGGCCTGTTGATTTTGAATAATTTCGCGACGCATGAGTTCGGCAAGAGGGATGTCGTCGTCTCCAAGTAATTCAAATCCCGCCTTTCGGAAGCAATGTTCGATCGTTTGTGCCGAAACCTTGACAGACCACACCTTTGCTAGAAGATTTATAGCGTCCAATACAGTTACCTCTTTCATCGTCTATAATATCGAGAATAACGTTAGGTTTTAAAAAACATATTAGGTTAATCCAAAATACCTCTCCATTTTCCATATTCTCTATCCGTTGTTTAACAAGTGCGTATCTATAATAGTGCTTCAACGTTTTAATAATTCCAAGGTCCAACGGCTGCAGTACTGATGTTGCATTTGGGGGGAAGTAACAGAGCTGAATTGCTTTCAATTTGTCTTGAACTGACTTAGGGTGAGCTGTACAATTATCGATGAAAAGAAGGATTTTCCGATTTTCTGCATAGAATTGCTTGTCGAGCTCCTTTACCCACTCCTCAAACAGCAACGACGTCATCCAGGCCTTTTTATTACCTACAAAGTGTAGAATTAGCAACTGTTAAATAATCGTAACAAAACAAAAATACCTCTGTACACTACTGGCAGGGATCTCACGTTCTTGAAGCAGCGTGGTTTCATGCTCTTCCCGATGACAAACAAGGGCAGCTTTTCGCTTCCGTCCATGTTTGTTGCGCACATAACTGTTAGTCTCTGCTTGTTATACTTCCCTCCGTGGCATGATTCGTCTTGCAGAGCAAAAGTTTTATCAGGGAGGCACTTATAAAACAAGCCGGTTTCGTCCGCATTAAATATGTCCCGTGGGTCATAGTCCTCAATGATCTTTGGTAACATATTCACCTTCCAATCGTCAGTCATAACGGTATCCACGCTGGCGCTTTCTCCACATAATTTCTTGAATGATATTTTTTGGCGCTTCAAAAACTTCACCAACCAACCACTGCTGCCCTTGAATTTCTGTACTCCTAATGCTTTTGCGAACTGGCATGCTTTCTCGCGACCAGATAACGGGATGCGATTCTCTCTAGCTTGACGGACGAAGATTACCAGTGATTGCTCCAACTTTTCATTCAGCAACGGCTTGTCCCGTTTCGACAAAGGATTTCCTTGCAATTCTGCTTTGTTCATCCATTTGTCCTTTTTTCGAATAATCGTTGAAACTGTACTTTGCGGAATCTTGTACGTCTTGCTGATTTCCGTGACCTTCATTCCTTGCTCAGCTCGGTTTATGATTTCCACCCCCTGGGCAAGAGTTAACGTATTCAACTTCCTTTTCTCAAAAACTTCCATTGCTAGCGAGCCGCTTCCGACAACTTCTGGATGGAAAATGATTTTTTTCCATATCACAGGAAGAACATGTCAATCGCACATCGAGTCATGGAAACAAAATAACACCGCGAGTGCCATCGACCAAAGGAGGCATCGACTTATAGGAATATCGACTTATGGAGAGTGTGATATATGAAGAAATGAAGGGACCGAAAAATCCATCGAGTTATAGAAAATATCGAGTTATAGAACATCGAGTTGTTGAGAGTTTCTTGCACATGTAGAGTATGGATCAGGGTATCTTCTGAACTTTTTACGCGGTAGAAAATGTTTTTCGTTTTTGCAAAAACCATTTTTTTAGTGAAATTTTGTTCAAAAATTGTTTTTGCAAAAACGAAAAACATTTTCTACCGCGTGAAAAATTCAGAAGATACCCTGATCCATACTCTACATATGCACGGAACCGATTTTAAAAATATTGCTTCGTTATTTAAAATAATCAATTTAAAATAATCAATAACCAAAAAATGAGAAAATGCTTCCAGTTTCGCCTTAAGGCGAAACTGGAAGCATTTTCTCATTTTTGCGGTTTTTGATTTTTTATTAAATAACGAAGCAATATTTTCAAAATCGCTTTTCGTGCACATGTAGAGTATTGATCAAGGTATCTTCTGAATTTTTTTGAGGTGGAAAATGTTTTCCATTTTTGCAGAAACCATTTTTTCGTGAAATTTTGTTCAAAAATGGTTTCTGCAAAAACGAAAAACATTTTCCACTACAAAAAAAATCAGAAGATCCCTTGATCCATACTTTACATGTGCACGAAAACCGATTTTGAAAATATTGCTTCGTTAATTAATAAAAAAATCAAAAACCAAAAAGTGAGGAAATGCTTCCAGTTTCGCCTTAAGAGGTTTTTCTATTTTCGCAGAAATTCAAGAAAAAAAATGACGAACGTGAACTGTAGAAAAACTGTAGAAGTTCACAAAGCAATGGTCAAGGGAATTCTCGAAGGAATTACCAAAGGAATCGCTAGAGAAATTAGAATATCTTCAACTGTTTATTGATTATCTTGCCAATTTCCCCATAAATTCTTCTACAGACTCTTCTAAAAACAAATCTTACAATAATTTATTCGGATATTTTCTTACAGGGATTAATTCAGTATTTTACGTAGAGATTTCTCAAAGGGATCTAGAAAATCTTGCAGAAATCCTTTAGTCTAGCAAATCTTCGGAAATTCTTTGAAAGATTCCTCCAAAAGATTACACCGCGCAACATTTTTTTTTTTGCCTGAAGATCTTGTAGGAATCCAATTCATAGTCTTCCACAGATTCGTTTTGAAAGTGCTTTAAGAACAACTGCCATGGATTGCTTCAGCAATTTCTCTACACACTCCATCAGAAATTCCTCTAGGGGATCCACCATGAATTTCTCCAAGAATATCTTTAGAAAACTTTCCAAGGGTTTTTTCAGAAATTCCTCCATAGATTCTTTCGGAAATCTATTTAAGATTTTTTTAGAAAATCATCCCCTATTTGCTTCTTCAGGAATGCTTCTAACGATTCTTTCAGAAAATCAAAAGTTTATAAATCTTCCAGAAATTTCTCCAAGGACTTCTGAAGAAAAGTTTACACAGACCTCTTCAGAGATTCTTCATTCTTTGACATCATTCCTTCATAAATTTGTCCAAGGATTGCTTAGGAAATCTTCTATGGATTTCTTCCAAAATTGTTCTATCGATACCTTCAAAAACTACTCTAGAATTCGGTTCAAAATCTACCAAGGGGTCTTTCAAAAAACCCTTCAGCCTCGGTTTTTCTTGAAGTTCTTCTAGGGATTCTTTAAGGAATTGTTGTAAGGTTTCCTTCAGATATTTCCTCAATAACTTTTACAAGTATTCTTATAGGGAGATTTTCGTTGGTTCCTTTTGAAACTCGTTTAAAAATTATTCTACACGCAGAAAAATCTACGGTAAAAACAACCATATTTGACGTAAAGTCAGAAGGAATTGGCTTCTTTAACGGTGTTGAGATAATTCGATATTCTGAATCTGCATGTCAAACTGAGCCGAAATCCAAATTTTCATGAATTTTGGAGCCCAGGAACATATTTTAAAATCAATTTGAAGTTTGTATGGGAGCGAATTGTCGAATCACCCCTCGTCGCAGTTTGTACTGGGCGGAGCTGTCAAACAGTTGCCCAGTTGTCAAAAGGTGATTTCAAAAAATCTCTTCGAAATTGATTTTAGGTACCAAAACAAAGTTCTAAAAATCTGGAAAAATTCATAGTGACTCGGAAAAAGGTGCTCTTTTGTATAAATTCAAAAAATACATTATTCAAAATTTAAAAACCTAATTTAACATAGTTTTGGTCGCAATGAGAATGAATGATTGTTTTTACAATCCTGTATTATTGTTCCTCAATCGGAAATCTGATTGAAATAACAATAGTTTCAGGCTTTTGACGTGGGTTGTCAAGCATAAAATCTACAATATTATGGTAGTTTCAAAAATAATTTTCTTTTATTTTCAATAATATATTCATTGGAACACAACATGCTTGTTTTTTCTCTGGATTGTTATTATTTATATTAAAAAAAGAAAACAAAAAGATTCGTACAGAAAAATCAGGGAATCTACAGCTACTACTTTTCAAAAATGTCTTACAATGTATTCCGCATGCCGCACAAATGGAAGGTGCTTTGCATAACTAAAACTATCCTTTTTCCTATATTAGAAAAGTAGTAAATGCTTTGCAAAACAAAACATTATGCTTGGTTTGACAAAAGTTACCAAGGGATTCATTAGTAAAACATTTGCATCAAAATACTTTGCTTGATTTCATGTTAAATATTGTGGTTTTACAATCCTATTCGACGCCGAGGGAATGGTCAGTTGAATTGACTTAGAAACAAAGTAGAAACATGTTAATTTCCACAAGAGTTGCCATAAAACACTGGATTGTAGAATCAAACAGAATTTCACAAAGAATTTAAATTAGCAAATTTTCAAATATAAGAATTTACATATTTCCAAAAAAAATTCAAGGGGTTAATTCAACAAACGTTTTTTTTTCGTTTCAATGTTAACGCTTTTCTGTCTGTGTAGGCATTCGGTTTTTTTTTCAGGGATTCCTTCAGAAATTCTTTCGATGATGCTTCATAAATATGGGTTCCTCTGAAAATTTCCCGGAGTGTCAAGAAGTCCACCAGACATTTGTTACGGAATTATTCTAGGCATTCTATTGAAAATTCCGGAAAGAATGTGTCCATGAATTTATTCTGAGATTCATCCAGAAAATACAGAGTTCATACAGAGATTCCTTCAGGATTTCTTCCAGAAATTTGTTCGACACTTCAATAATTTCCTTAAGGAAATTATGCTGCAATATTTCCTACGAATTTCTACAAGAATTCCTTCAGAAATATCTCAAGAGCTTTTTCTCTAGGAATGTTGAGGTCTAGGGCGCCGTCCACAAATTACGTAACGCTCTAGGGGGAGGGGGGGAGTATGGTCGAGCGTTACCCAAGTAACAATTTTAATTTTATCAAAGTTTTTTAGCGATTCAAAAATCCTAAACATAAAACTATTTATGCCGACTTAAAAATGCTCTCGAGTTCTTGTATGCCTCAATAAGCCCACGTTCTGGCTAGTTGGCCCAGTCTTATTAGGGTCTACAGGACTTCGTATGCAAACCGGCTTAGGATTTCGGGTTGTATCATAGTTTTATCAATCTTCTAAATAAAACCAACTTCTGACTTGTCAAATAATTGTTTTGATTATTTTTCACTCTCAATGTTCGATCGTCAGAATAAATTATGCTTGGTTGTTTATTCAGCCATCAATTGGAAAGATGCAGATATGGAATTCAGATTTGTTTTCCTATTTAATACGTGTCAGGAGACATGCCACGGAAAATTTGTGGTGAATGTGACTGTGATAATGACAAAAACTAAGTGCGCCACACAAACTATGCATAATTTGGAAGTGAAATGCAATAAATTAACTCGGTGGCATTGGCTGCAAAAAAGGTTTTTTCAACACAGCGGAGTTTAAAACACATTATGTAATTTTTCTGACAAAATAAAATGACGGAAATGTGTTGTATGGTTTGATTTGATCTTAAGCTGTACGTGAAATCATAAAATTGAGTAATAATTTTTCTGTATTTACATGAACTATCCCGGCTAGGCGACATATTTTTCTGATAAAACTCTGTGTTCCTGATGATTCCTCCAATAGGGCTAACCCTCCTGAGGTAGTCATAACTGAGCTCACGATAGAACTAGCGGTTTTATCACAGCATTTTTTTTTGGTTTATGTTACGGCCACGAAATCTTTTGATGGTTTTATGCATTGCCTCACAGCTTTGTGTATTTGTTTACAAAAAAAGAATCTCTTCGACAACAACCGCAAATGCAAGTTTTATTGAAATGGTATGTAATAGGTGAAAAAAAACAATTTATGACTACTTGCAAGTCTTTAACTAAAGATGTTTATAGCAGAAGTTATATGATAGTTTTATGGAACGCCAGAGGTTCAAAGTAAAAAACTACCACATAAAACTAATTTAGAACAACTAGCTTTTTGACATGCTCGTATAAAACCAGGATAAAACATGAATAAACCTTCAAGGCATGCTGATTGTTACTTGGGTATGGTCCATACAAAAATTTTCTGGTTTTCATACAAAAAAGCGTTACGGAGGGGAAGGGGGGATCGAAAAATGTCGATTATAGCGTTACGTAATAAATGGATGCTGCCTAAGAAGCTTATCTAGGGGGCTTCTCGTGGGCTTCATACGGAAATTTCTACAGAAATACGTCCACAGATTGCTCCAGGAATACCTTCAGAAAACACACAGGAAAAATAAAATTTAATAAGAGGGTTTCTCAAGAAATTGAATTTAAAAATAATAAACTCTGGAGGAATTCCTGAATAAATGCCAGGGAGGATACTTGAAGAAACTCCTTAAAATAGCTTCTTATTTCGCAGAAAAAAATGGGAAACTTTTCAAGGAGTTCTGAATTCTGATGACCATAAATCACTCCTGAGAATCCTTGAGATAAGTCTGGAAAAAAGCTTAGATGAATTTCTTTAATTCTTTGAAGCCGGATTTCTTTCCTAGCGTTATTATGAAGTTTTTTCTACGATTTTCTGTGGTTTTGGTAGTCAGTAGTATAAAACGGTAGAATATTATGCGGAATATTTTTTCTGCATATCCTAGGTCATCCAAACTATTCTTGAGTATAGATCTTAAAGTCTATGGGTGTAAAGGTAACTTCTTTCATTATTCAAAGCTACGATTTGTAATCTATCATGTCCAGTAAGTATTCTGAAAGATCAATAGACAGTAATATATCAGTCAGGATATCCAAGGTCATCCAAACTGTTCTTGAGTTAAGATCCTAAAGTCTACGAGTGACGGTAACGGTAACGATAACTTCCCAAGTAACCAGTAAGCATTTAAAATAGCATTCCTTCAGCATTATAGTAGCCTTTACGACAAGGCGTTTAATGCTAATTAGCCGCATATGCGCCTTTAGTGCTACCTCACAGCAGGTTTTGGCAAAATAACGGGCTGTCTTAGTGCTATCCCTTCAGGAACGTCGTGACGAAATGTCAAAGAAGCGTAATGCCTCGTCGAGCAAAAAAAAAACAAAAATAGATTGACGTCTGCTTCTCGTTCTCTCAGCCTGCTTCCCCGCTTCGTCGTCCTTCCATATTCCAGCCGGTGCTAGGTGGTACTTTTTTGCTGATTTTTGTAGTGATGTAGGTTTGAACTTACGATCCGGAGATTGATTAATTGATTAATCATATCTGCTTCGGATTCTGTTGCTCCTGATCCACGATGCTAAAGCTGTCCCGGTGGCGTGCGTTGATTTAATCGCCAATATAAAGAATGATTCGATAACAGCTTCAGATTAAACATCCAAAACTTGTTTTCATTGAGATATTTCATTGTGGTAGACCATTACGATCCCTTCTTATAAATATCTGTGAAATAAGATTGTTTCTTCCCTCTTTCAAACATTCCTATGATCCACCAAAGCATCCACCTATTCGGCACATATTTTCCGACGAAATGATAAATAATTGGTGATTTTTTGATGGACAAGTTCCAAATCCAATCCAGCTGCAGTAATGTTTTCTTTGATGTTTTTGAATGAGTAGGGGAAAATGAAGAAACAAATAAGATGCATAAATTTGTAAACAGAAGCTTAGGCTCTGTAAGAGAGAGACAAAATGTGTTGCCAAATGCGTAACATATCTCCCAACCTTTTTGCTCCTAGCATTTAAACAGCAGTTGAAAAGCATTCTGTATGCTCCCAAGTGAAACCACTTCAAGCAGTTGAAATGCTAATTAACAGCCGAAAGCTTTTGAGCAGCACAGCTTATGCTAACTCAATGCAGCTATGCATTCGAACTGCTTATGTAGGGCAGCAAGCAGTTTAAATGCGTAATACGGGCTGATACACGGCTTATTCAAATGCTTAGTGGTTACCTGGGTTATTTCATTAAAAGCTACGATTTGTAATCTATCACGCCCAGTAAGTCTTCTGAAAGTTACAGTGGTTGTTTTTATCGAGCTTCATAACAGGAAGGAAGTCCATAATATCCCAAATATATATAACAACGCGTATTGTTCCTCTAACTGCTTTGGTAAGTACAGTGTAAAACCACTTAACGTAGTGGCAAAAGCTTTAAACACAAGTGCAAACCTGAGTGTTGTTAATCTGGAATATCTCAAAACTATCTTGTAATGACTCATGACATTCCGCGGGGATTACAAATTATAGTCTAAAATTCATTGTGAGAGTCTATTACTATCAAGAGCTAAACATCAGGATAGTTTGGACGACCCTCAATATCTCAGAGGTCCATAATCATATATATATATAGGGTAATTCGACAATTGTTGAACGGTTAGTACTGGCATTTTTGTTTTCGTTTATTTTTCCGTGCATAATTCCACTATACTTGTAAAATATCCAGTGAACGTCTAGATCCACTCCTTCCTTATACTTCCCATTGAATTTAAATTCCCTTAAATTCCAATTTCTAAGAGAAAATAGAACATATGTATAAGAAGTCTGTTACCCAAATGTTGAACGCTTCCTTAAGCTAGCTCATCCTAATGTTGAACGATTCTCGCTAATTGATGAACGATTCAAGCTTTGTTCGTAATTGATGACGTATAACCCGACATCAACCTATCATTGACCTGTTTTTATTTTGGCTACCAAACCCAACGTAGACCCTACAGTTGTCCGGTGTGGGACCAACAGTGGTCCAACATTTGATAAAATTTGACCCGACTTTTTTCCGACACCCGACAATTTTTCACTCTGGCAGATTTTTTCCGGGGTTTTCATATTTTGTGGTCAGTAAGTCATTTGAGTGGTAATTTATTCAAATGACAGGTAATCACTTCTCATTTGAGAAGAGCTCTGGTGGACTGAAATAGTTTTAAACATGACTAGATGTAAAAAATGACTTAAAAGATTTGACTAGAAGCGAAAACGATTGAAGAAAAGAACGCCTTTGAAAGCCCCTGAAACACTCCTGGATACCCATGGGACCACTCAACCCCCTAGAAAACCTCTGCAATGACTCTGAAATCCCTTGAAAACTCGTGGATCGCTCCCAAACCCCTCTGGAACGCCCTGAAATACTTCTGGGACCACCTTAACACTCTGAATCCCTCTGAAACATCTCTGAAACGCCCTTGAAACCCATTGAAAACCCCTGGAACCATCCTTAAGCCCTCTGCAACACCCCTGGAACATCCCTGGAACGCCCTTGAAACCCCATGACATGCAAGGATTAGGTAAAGTGGAAAAAAATATCTGGCAGTCATGCTAACATGGTAGGTTATGTCAGTGTTCAACCACAGACAAACAGACGTAATACTCTTCAAGACGGCTTGGCACATGCATTTAACGATCAATTCAAATTTCATTTGATTTGCGCGATTCTTCCACCAGAGGCGCTAGTGTTCGATCGTTTTGACGTTTGCCAGTGTACACGTTGCTGAATGATGCAAACGAAAATTACATGAGATTTGTGTAGTAGTGTGCGTGTTAGCAAACGTCAAATCCATCATGGCCGACAGTGTCGCGCGCGGTTATAGCAACAGGTGGCAGTGTTCTCATAAAAATGGCACCGGGCAAAAGTTTTCGATGAATTTCCTTTAAGAGTTACGTCTGTTTGTCTGTGGTTCAACAATTGGATCCTAGATGCATAATGGTAGTGTGATAAAAAAAAAATTACAAATGAAATTACAATGAAAATGTGATTTTAAACAATGTTGAACTGTTAAGGACATTCTTCCAGTTCTTGTGACTATGGTGTGACTTTGATATTTGTGGTCGATTTGCCCGCAAAGCTTATTTCGTAAGAGCGAATTCTTAAAATTAATCTTAAGAATTGTGCAGTTTTCGTGTCATCAGCGGTACAAAATTTGCAATCAATATTTTCGACGTAAAATATGTATAATTTTGTGATTTAATTGGATTAATATCGTGACACACATGTATACGCATCTGCATCATACGTTTACGTTGAGCGAAAATTACTTAAGTTAGATTAATAATAAAATTTTCAGAAACTGTTCAGTATTTGGGTGGTGTTCAACAATTAGCGAATTACCCTCATAGACTTCAGGTTGGACAAGCCACCGCGATTGATTATAAAACGTTACTCAGTATGTCAGATATAGCTACTGTTTTGAGTGCAAATCTGAAGTACTGACCTCCAAGGCAATTTGCTGACCCGGAATATCCCTGTAGTGTCTGCTCATGCCAATGTGAACTGTTATATCCTGGATTTAGTTTCGGCCAACGAACTTTACCAGTCGCACCCACTGTTCATTACACCATATGAACCACTATCGATCCAGCTATCGCTCTTTCCATCTGATCAAGAGCCAGATCAGCAAATACTACCTGGATTGTTTCTACGCTGATTCGTTATGAAGCTCGTCCCAACTGGACAGACTGTATGTGTACAGATATAGCCTACCATCCAGAAATGATATTATATATCACTGTCTGGAGCTCGACCATCCATCAAGCGTTCAACAGTGTCTCTAAATGACATTTGAGATTTCTAGAGCTTCGCGGATCCTAGCAGATTATGTAATACTATTTTTTATGAAGAAAATACATAAAGTTATTCTTGTAGATTTGAAGGACTTCATTATAGAACAGTTTGGACGACCCTTAATGTCATAAAGGTTTATAACAAGCTTGTAGACTTCAGATTGATCCAGTAACTGCGCCTGATTATGCCGTATTACTTAGTATAACAGATATGGCTACTGTTACGAGTGTAGACCTGATATTCTAAACCTTAATCTTGGTAATGACCATTGGCGGAGACAGCATTATCTTTTTTCTCACTCACTCCCATAAACATAAACGAGAAGGAGAAAGATAGAAGAGGGGGCAGCTTGCCTCCTCTTTCGTTTCGCTCTTTTTTGTGTATGTTTAGGAGAGTGAGTAAGAAAAAAGAAAAAGTTGGCTCCGCCAATGGTAATGACCCAGTGTAGTGCTCTCACCAGTGATTCTCCTTAGTATTTTAGTAACTCGCTTAGTAGTTGATCTGCTCCAGCGGCTTTGTTGTTTTTCAACCGACTTACTTCCTCCTCATTTTCTTGGAGGTTAGGGTCCGGAAATCTTTCGTCCTGTGTACGCATTCCTAGATCTGTTATCTCTGAGCAGATAAATGCCTAATATACGCTGGTCTAGTGATGCTCAATAATGAGTGAAACGGCAACGGATTCTGGCATTGCTGCGTGCAGTGTACCTGAATTTCAGTGTGCATCATCCACAGTAATCGTCAGTTCACGTGCAGCAGCGGCCATCATCGGCAATTGTCAGCTTTCGAAAGAGAACCGACGACAGCCCAGCAATGTTCCAACCTCGTTCGGATTGAAACCGAAACCGTCCACCCATCGCCATCACCCATAGGAGGGGGAGGGCAGAACCGTTAAATCATTTTGATTACACATGATGATTGAGGGAGAAAACATTCCGCCACCGATTTCCCATTTTGATTGTTTCTTTTTTTTTTCTTTAGCCCGGTGTCAATTACTGTAAAAATGCGGAAATCAATATTTGTGGCTGCCGCCATGTAATGCAGTATTCACGTTTCCAATTACAATCCGCGGGGTGGACTCGCACCGGGGTGTGACCGTTGTTTTAATTATTTTTTTCTGCTTTTTTTTTTCAACAATATGCGTGAAACGGAAAACAATGGTATCAATTACTGCGTTCCAATTAATTTCCTTTCGAATCGATTGAAGTGCGCAAAAAATCTGCATTCAAGGAACATATGGCTCGATGTATCGAGTTAACGAATTGGTTTTCCGTGCTTCTCAGAGGGAAGTATTATTCATTATTAATCGCATATGACATGACATCTCTTCAGAATCAAAGGTGGAAACGGTACTTCCATGAACACCTAAATACCTAGTGCGATGAACGTTCAAATAGAAAATCAAGGAAGCGCGTTGGAGATCCACCAATTATCAGGCGGTGTGAAATTATTAGCAGTGGGCAAAGGTCTTTCTATGGAGATTTGATCATGATTGAAATGAACCCTACAAGTGCTACGAATTTGATTGTAGCCTTTTTGACCCGGACATGTTTGCCATCATTTTTACAAAATGGCAGTAATTTTTGCTCCGAGAGCCGTAACCATGAATAACGGGCTCGCATAAAATGAGCTAAATTAATTTACGCTCATGTTTAATTGAATAATTCTAAAAGTTGAATTATTATAATGAATGTCCTTTGTGTTCCTTACGCCGACGGTCGGTGACCACCCATGTGGAACGAAAAATGTCCTTTTCCTAGCCAGTAAATCCACACGTAGTTGCCCTAGCCGTGAGGCAGGGTCGTCCGTTAAGCCGGTGTCCCAATGTTGCATGCATCTTCACGTGATCCGAAAGTTGGTGTTCTAGTAGCTACCTACTATTTTATCATGCCATGTAGAGCGCCACAGAATTGCTCGGGAGTTTTCCTCGAGCCCGGCCCCGGAGCCTGCCTTCTCCGACTGCATTTATAAAGTGATAAAACCGGGTCACCCCACTTCGTGCTCACCGTATGAGGAGGCTACATTACAGGGCTAATTCTTCCCGGAGAACTATGAGGAGAATCCCTTATTCTCGTTGTAAGGGCAAAACGTAGGAATTTGCAACAGCTTCCGTCCGGCAGCAGAGCGAGAGGAAAAGTTTTGCATCATCAACAAACAGCAAAGCAGAAGCATGTATTTTATGTTACTTTAATTAAAATGCATTGCGAATGTGTGTGCCAAGCCGGGGTTCGTTGAGAATGTTTTAAACCGAAACAGAAACACCATTAAATTCCAATTTACGCCCGGTATAGTTATCTAAACTCCGAGCCGGGAGCATGCAGCTCCGGTTGCAGACACTCGGTCGTAGGGAGGATGTTACGTAAATTTGGGACTTTACTAGGAAGTTTTGAAATACATTTCTAGGATAACGACTGAAGTTTATAGATTGTTTGTGTATTTATTTTTCTTCTCGTTGGAAGGAAACGAATTAGCATTTGTTGATCCAAAAATGTTCCGAAAAATGGATTACTACCACACTCAATCCTGAATTGTCTGTTCGGTATTTTTTGAGAAAGAGTCGAGCTTTTTTTTCAAAATTTTGCTTAAGTTCAGTACACCAACTATCAAAAATGGGAGGAAAAAGTAAACAATCGACTATTGCGGTATTCAGCTGTTCTAATTTCAGGACTCGAGACATGGACCATGCTTGAGGAGGACCTGCAAGCATTCGGAGTTTTCGAGCAACGCGTGCTAAGGACGACCTTCGGAGGCGTGCAGCAGAATGGTGTGTTGCGGCGAAGGATGAACTACGAGCTCGCTGCAACTCTAGTGAACCTAATATTTCGAAAGTGGCTAAAGCTGGACGGATACGGTGGGCAGGGCATGTTGCAAGAATACTGGATAACAACCCTGCGAAGTTCATGTTTGCTAACGATCCGGCTGGTACAAGAAGGCGTAGGGCACACAGAGCACGATGGGAGAACCAGGTGGAGCATGATCTGGCGAACGTTGGCTGTGACCGACGTTGGAGAGCTGCAGCTGCAAATCGAGTATTATGTCGGCAAATTGTTGATTCAGTGTTATCATGACTTTGGGGCTGTCCATAAACCACGTGGTCATTTTTTTGGGACTTTTCAAGCCCCCCCCCCCCCCCCGCGTGGTCATTAGTCCATACAAAAATTTTTATTTGTCCATACAAAATGGTCATTGGCCGACCCCCCCCCCCTAATGACCACGTGGTTTATGGACAGCCCCTTTGATGTTGAACTAAATAAATGAAAATGTACAATATATACACTAAAACCTCCATTTATGCAGGTTATTTTTATGCACTTTTAATGTATGCACCTTTTTTATGCCCTGCATAAAAAGAGGGAAAGCAACTCAGAACCAATATAGTGCATAAGAATATTTAATAATGACGAGAACTATTGCAACGGCGGCAAAGGGGTGTTTACAGAGCAGAGCAACGGAAGGTTATAGATTCGTTTTTGGGTGTTTCCTAAGGTCTCATGTGCGTTACATGGGGAGCGAGTGGGTCTTAAGGGGGTTGCGGAGTCATTTCAGGAAGTCTTAGAGCATTTTCGGCTGGTTTCAGAGGCGTTATGGAGGCATTTTTAGGGGTTTTAGTTAAGTGAATTTTTTGAGGCATTTTAGGAGTTTTCAGACCATTTTTTTCGTGAACCAGAGGCGATACAGAAGCGTTACGGAGGAGTTTTCGGGGTGTTCGGATCTTCTGAGGTACATTACATGGAGTCCGAGGGGGTTTAAGGGGTATTTTGGAAGCATTTCAGAACGTTTCAGAGCATTTTCTGCGAGATTAAGAGGCGTTACGGAGGAGTTTCCGGGGGTTTTGGGCCTCTAAGGTGCGTTTCATGGGGTCTGAGGGGGTTTGAAGGTGATTTTGAAGGCATTTAAGGGCATTTCAGAGCATTTTCTGAGGGATTAAGAGGCGTTACGAAAGCCTTACGGAGGAGTTTTCGGGGGGTATGGAGCCCTCCAGGTGCGTTACATGAGGTCCGAGGCGGTCTAAGGGGGACATTGGAGGCAGTTCAGGACGTTCGGTGGGATTAAGAGGCGTTACGAAAGCGTTATGGAGGGCTTTTCGGGGGTTTCGAAGCCTCTCAGGTACGTTACATGGGGTCCCCGGGGGGTTTAATGCGGATTTTGGAGGCATTTCAGGAAGTTTCAGAGCAGAATCTGAAATATCTTAAAACGCCCCTCAAACCCCTTGGAACGCCCCTGAACTCCCCGTAATCCCATGAAAACACCAAACAAATCTTTACAGAATACCCTTAAAAGGCTCCTCAAATCCTCCGAAACAACTCTTTGAAACTCCCCTGAAGCCCCTTGGAACCCCCTTTTTGGGCTCCATGGGAACTTTCTGGAAACCCACTTAGCCCCACCTCAACTGCCCAGGAGCAAGACCTGTTCCCTAATTAAAGCCCAAACTTAAATTGTGCATAAATTTCCCTCTTTTTATGCCTTTTTAATTTATGCAGTCCCAGCCATGTGCATAAAAAAAGAGGTTTCAGTGTACATGGAACGTTTCGGCAGTATTACGGCCTGTCCGTAAACTACTGTAATGGTTAAGAGGGGGGAGGGGGGAGAGGTAGCCAAAGTCTACGGTTGTATGGACGAAAGTTTACCGGTGGGGGAGGGCGTTCTGCGATGACCAAAAATGAGTCAACGTAGTTAAACCCTTATGTGGCCGATAGGGTGAAGCGTCCCGTTACTTAGGGTTCTTGTATACTATTCTACACAAGGATGTGATATCTCTTTAAATTACGATGTCCGTGTTACCGTCGTTATCTATATTGATTACCGTAAGATTTACACCGCTACTTAGCTATTTAATTCACTTTCAGTCAGAAATGGCGTGGGTTCCAAAGAGGTATTTGTGGTGTTTCAAATATTTCAAGTCTACCAGATTCATCTGTAACCCTTTCGTTGTCTTTTGACAAATATATTAAACCTGCAGATTGCTCAGATTCTGTTATAACAGATGAGTTTGAATCAGTGTCGCTTTCAAACTCATAATCATCGTTCATTTGATCTAAAATTACTTCAATGTCTTTTTCGTACTTGTGTTTGTTGCAATATTCCAGTAGATCTCTGCTAACTAAATCGTATGCAACATTGTATTTTCTCGTTCTTTCCAATTTAAACGTTGTCTCTTCAAAGTTTTTATGTATCGAGTCAACATGTTCCTTTACAAATTTGTACCCAACTTTGGCGGGAACTTCCAATGTATCCACTACATAAAACTTTATTGGTAAGCTTAATTCTCCTATTGCTAAGTGTATCCATATAGTTCCTAACGACTGAAAACCCATAATTATTCTATCATTTCCTTGTTTGTCTTGTGGAACAATCTTTGTTGCCCCAACTTTTAACGCTACGCTTTTATGAATCAAGTTTTCGATAATGCTAGTATCAAGGTAATATTTTCCAATATAATCAACATTTTCCCATGTTGATAATTTCCAATAAAATCCTGTAGAAAACCCTCCATACATTGGGCTATTGGAAAGCTTTCGTGGATTTTCATTGCTATCGTCAGCATGTGTATTTATGTAAAAACAATGGGATTCGTCTATCTTTTTCCTATCCAAACCCCCATGCTCTAGTTTTTTCGTTCCTGGTTGTTACCAAAGTTCCGGTTGTTCCAGTTGTTTTCGCGAGGGTGGTCGAATCTTCCAACGTTCTGGTTTGAATTTTGATAATAGTCATTTCTGCCTCTGTTCTCTTGTCGTGGGGGTTCGTTTCTGTTAAAATTTCTACGAGTGTTTTGATATTCATTTCGAGTATTTTGATTGTCATTTCGATTGTGTTGATAGTTGTCATAATGGTCTCTCTCATATCTGTATTGAGTGTTATTGTTCAATCGATTTCTATCGTCTCTGTATGAATCTTCGTATCGATTCCTGTCATTTCTTGGATAGTTGTCATTATTACTTCTGTTGAAGTTTCTATAGTCGTTCTGTCCTCTGCTGTAGTCGTTCCTTCGATACTCATTGCGGAAACCGCCTTGTGGTCCCTGCGTTCGTCTATTAAAATTCCTCCGATAGTCATTATTAAAATCTTCTTGAAATCCTTGATTTCTGTTATTTTCGAACCTTCTTTGATAATTCCTTGGACTTGGATCATAATCCTTATTTCTATTATCAAAGTTTCTTCGGGGAGGTCGGAAATTTTGATCTTTATTTCTTAATCTTTGGGATTCTGCGATATGTGAATCCTGCAACCTTCGTTCGATTTGTTCAATTTGTTCTACATCGATGCATTCTTCTTCCAAATAATCGATTAAATCTTCTAATGATTCGTCTTTTTTAGTTTTTGCCAAATTCTTCAGACTCCTGTTTTTCAAACCTGCTAAAAAGTGAATTCTAAGACTTCTTTGAGCATAAGATTCAAATGTTTGATCTTTAAAGTTCTCTTTCTCGTATTCTTCAATATGCTTTTTAAATTGAAGAACTCGATCTTTGTAACTCTGAAATGTTTCCTGTTGACCTTGTTCAAGTGTTTCGATTTTTTGAAATAATTCCTCTAATTTGAAGCTACTTCCAAATTCCTTCCGAAGATTATCTCTGACATCCTCCCAAGTGTCAGCAAGGATATTTTTGAATTTTATTGCTGCTGGACCTTTCAATTTTGACAGTACAACATGGATAAGTTCCGATTCTGCCTCTTTAGCTGCATCATTTTCAATTATTTCTGCAAAATGCTTAATTTGGTAAATGAAAGCATCTAACTCTGCTGCTGCACCGCGAAATTCAGGGATTACCTGAATTGCTTTTTCGGTTGGAAAAACGTATGCCATTTTGTTAAAAAAGGATTTGTAGGTTGAATCAAATTTAGTACTAAACTCGTGTAAACTTTTAATTAATTCGACTTTAGATTCTTCGTCGCTATAGTCAGCGTTATATAAAGTTGATGACAAAATATTAGGATCTCTGATTGGTCCAAAATATAAATCGGTTTCAGAAATGGAAACGTTAAGTGTAGAAATATCAAAATTTTCAGTAAATGAATCTTCACAGACTGTAACTCGTCTGCTTCGTAAATTGATAACTTTTCCTGATTCCAAGTGTTGATTATTTGTAGTTTTTCCCGTATGTTTGGTTTTGCTTAAAATTTTTAAACACTCTTCGTACTTTCTTCTGACGATTTCCAAATTATCAGTCAAGGTATTCCAAGTGTTGGTATCGTTCAAATTTTCGTATTTTTTGTACTATTGTTTCATATTTCAAAAATGCATCATTTAGTAATTCTGTTTTAAGAAAAATTCCTTGCTGTGATCTTGGCCTATTTTTGTTTTTATTTAAATTTTCAAATTCTTTAAAAATGTAGTCCTTGATTTCCTCCAGTGTTTCAAAATCGATTCTAGTCGTCGACGTCGGTTCGCCCAAAATTGACATTTACATAATTTTTTTCATTGTTTACTCACCCAATTATAACTGATATTGATTGTAGCAGCATTGCTGATAGGAAAATTCCGTCAGATTTCCCCTTTCGTCCGCTCTCTGCGATGTTGTCACTGCTTTCCACTTAACTGATTAGTCTTTGTTCACACGATCTCTTCACAATTGTTCAAACTTTGCTTTAGTGTTCAACGTGGCACTTAGTCTCGGCACTGATTTTTTCTTCCCGTCAGAAATTTGGCGTTCCAATGTTCTGATTAGCGAACAGTTTTCGCTGTCACCATATGAAGCGCGCTGTACCGTCCAGGGGCAGCATTAAACACTACACGGAATGTGATATCTTTCATTTCATTACAGTCCGACACAGTTTTAATAAACTATATTGAAGTATCACAAACCATCACTTATATTACAACGATTCACTTGTTCTTATATTACCCTAACATTTTCAGTATTTCTTCACCGAACTACTAGAGACACTTCCAGTTTCTTCTTGACCCGACTACTACGTCCTACCTACAGCCTTTATTTGGACAGTATCTAGAGGTGTCCCACATGGGAGCTCAAGACTTATCCGATGTGCTGCCTGCGTTAACGTTGTCACCGAACTCTCGACAACTGACCCACAACAACTGACCCCGACTGAAGCCAAAGCCTCCGTATTTATAGCCTAAATTTCCTAGCAATACCCGAACCAGCTTGGGCGTGTCTAAAACTCCTACGATCATTCTCGTCTTGCCGAAGATGTCACGATAATTCCTAACAATGCCCGAACTTGGGCGTATCCAAAACCCTACCAAATGAAAATACTATTAAATCCAAACTTGGACCTCTACCTATCCTACTTGTCCTCATCGTGATTAACATCCTTCTCTTCTTGAAAACATCACGACTCTTCTTACTTGGGCGTATCCCAACCCCTACCAAGAATCTTAATGCCAACGGAAAACTTAAATATCCTAACCACGCCTGACTTGGGCGTGTTCGCACAAAACCTACTAAGAATCATAACACCAAGGCCTACATCTTCTAGCCCCGCCTCACTTGAGCGTATACAAGGCTTGGGTGTGTGAAAGAATTGAACCGACGTCATCATCATTCTCCCCATCATCCTCATCGTCTTTGGAATTTGGCACCAAATTCTCCAAAACAAAGCACCCGCTTTGTTATTGAAGTGTACCTTACTTGGGCACAGTGAACCCTAGCCGGCCCCCGGCCGCGGATGTTGGTTGAAATTATACCCCCACATTCTTTTCTTTCAGTTTACTCGAAGTCAAAACAAATCGACTGCAAAACAAGTCCGGCGCCCTATGCCGCCAATACGGTGTCTCAATTTCAGAACATTCCAGCTAAGGTTCACCTGAGTTCAGAACCTTACCCGGCCAATTCGGCGCCTTGATTTCGAAACAAAAATAAACAGTCTTTGTTCCAGCGCGATCAATAGGATGTCGCGGTTCCATATCATTCTTTCGGGTTTATTACCCATCTTTGTCCCAAGCGTAATTGAAATTGCATCACACCGACCGGACCTAACGCGTTGCAACACAATCGCACCCGGCCACCACCGGACGATGATGGGTTATAAAAACTAGGTCAATAACAAATGGTGCGATTTTCGTTGCTTCCAATATGCCGCGCGTGAGGTAGGTAGACCCTACGATGAAAATTTAATCTAAAATCCCCCGGGCAGCTGTTGGGAATGTGGGGTGAAAATGCATTTTTGTTTCAGTTGAATTGACTTTGAATATCGGAGTGCGTGGGAATATTTAGGTCTATGCAAGGGTACCCGGGTACCCAGCGCCCATTTAAAAAGCACGATGTAGGAAAAAGCAAAAAGTTTGTCGGACACATAACGGTTAAAGACAGCGACTTATGTTCAAAATACAGTACTAAAACTTATACACCAAATGCCTGCGTGGTAGTGAAACAAGTTTCGTTTGTTGAGAATTTGAGATAACTTTTTTTCGCCCGTTTTTTTCGGGTTTGCAGTTTTAGCATCAACAGTCGTACAACAAGGGTACACCCAAACCTCCATTTGATCGTAATGAATCGAGAATGCCTAAATAGAATGTTTACCTAAATGGATTCAGTGTATTATCTAAATGAATTCTACGGTTACAACGAAGTTCGAGAAGAGCATAATGGCCTTCAGACATGCTCCAAAGCGTTTTAATGCGTTTCAGGTGAATTTCATGGAGGTTACATGAGGGTTTTAGAGTCGTTTCAAAGCGTTTCAAGATGTTTCAGGGCGTTTCAGAAATATTTTAGGGAACTTCAGAGGCTCTTATGTTATTTCCACCGGAGATTTCATGGGGGTTTAAGGGACGTTTCAAAAAGTTTCAAGGCATTTGAATGCGTTTCAGAGCATTTCAGGAGGTTTCCGGTGTGTTTAAAAGAATTGCAGAGGCTCACAGATGAATGCCACGGTGATTTCATGGCGATTCAGAGGTATTTCAAAGCGTTGCAATCCATTTCAATTCATTTCATGGCGTTTCAGGAGGTTTCAGAGGCCTTTGGGGGCTCTCAGGTGAATTAAACGGAGATAAAAGATGAGTTTCAAAGCGTTTAAAGGCGTTTCAAAGCATTTCAGGGGGTTTTAGAGGCTCTCAAGTGAACTTCATAGAAGTTTCATGGGGGTTTAAGTAGTTTCAAAGCGATTCAGGAGGTTTCAGAGGGGCTCTAAGATTAATTTCTTGTAGGTTAGGAAGCGTTTTTAAGCATTTTAAAGCGTTCCCGGACGTTTCATGAGGCTTCCGGGCGTTTCAGGGGGCTTAAGAGGCTTACAGTTGAATTTCACAGAGGTAGCATAGAGAAGATCGTATTCAAAGGAAGAAAAAAGCTTCCAAAAAATGGTTGTAACCTAAAACCCCAATTTACGCTCAAAACGGGAGGAGCGTTATTTGGGAATTAGGGCATAAATCGTAAACCTGTGAAAAGACTATAAGTTATTCAGCTACAACCATTTTAGCAGTTTTGCAACCTACGTAATACTTATCACATTGTGGTTGTATGTTTTGCATAGATTAGTGTCTTCCAATATGGGGTTACGGGCCAGGAAAATTTTCCAAGAACCGAAAGTGCTAAGAAGAAGTGTTAAAGTTTTTCGGATTGATCACTCAAACAATTGTCCGTACAGCATTTTTTTGTCAAAATATTTCTTTATTCAAATGATCAAAACTATTTTATACGTAAATCAAAAGCGCTGAAATTTCGATCAATTTTAAACTATATAATAAAGCTACATTGGTGAAATTTAAAGTGTGATCGAATATAGAACTTATAGTAAAACTTGGCCGATTATCATACAAAATATCAATGCTCTATATCTCAAGGAATAATCGATGATATATTTTCAAATTTTTATGCGGAGAGACAAACACTTGACAATTTTATATTCAATCTTGTTTGGCATTTTTTTTTTCACAACAAAAAATATGAAAAATCTGCTTATGCAGGTGACGATTTTTATAAATTTATCATATTCTGCACATATAATCTGCCAAAGGTTTTTCACATTTTAAATCACATCAATTATATCAAAAATGCACATGACCTATTCTGCTAGTGTAGTTTAGTAAGTCTTGTATGAAAATATTACAACTGGCACTTTTATTGATCAAAATATGATGAATTTCCAAATAACACACACAGATTTTTCATATTTTTTGTGATAAATATCAAACCCCAAACGAAGCTACATATGGAAGGCTTAAGTATTGGCCTTTAAAAAAAATGAAAATGTTTCATCCAGTACATATTGACATACAATGTTTTAAAAATGTGTGCAAAAATCATCTACGTTTAACTACAAGTTCCATAACTTTTTGAACTTCTATTCGATTCTACTTAAAATTTCAAAAATTCACCTGCAATCAGTCTTGTTAGCGATCACAGTCTTTGCAACCTTTTTGTCTATATTCGGCTGCCTTTGTCTTCAACATTCGCAACACAAGCGATCAAACTACTGTCCGGAACAAAAATGTCAAATGAATGCGCTTGACCACGATTGCGTCTTCGAAAGATGATTCGGTTTTTGTTATTCCTGTCTTTCCCATAAAGAGAGCTGTTTTGTATAAATGCATGTGTCGTAATCGATTTATCACACACGAATAAACTAATATTATACCAATCTTAATCAAAATTGGCTGAAATCTTGCGAAAAGCTGGAATTAGACAAATATCACCGTGTCAGACGACGATGATTTGATCCACTTTTTTGTTTATTGATCTTTCTTCGGCCGATCGTGTTGTGTGTAAGAGGTAGCGGTTGCGCTCGAATGAAACAAAGCAAGCTGACACCCGACCGCGGCAACGAAACGAAGGTAGTGAAAAGTGTCGAATGTTTACAAGCCTGCCTACAATATACAGGTAATTTACGGTAAAAATTTCAGCAGATTACATCCACATATTAACCGTTATGTGGCCGGCAAACTTTTAGCTTTTTCCTACACCGTGTATTTTAAATGGGTGCTGGGTACCCGGGTACCCTGCCGGCCACATAAGAGTTAAACAATTTTAAGCATTTGAATAAAATAAAAATATGATGAAAAAATCGCTGTACGGACAGTAGTTTGATACACTGAATGTTTAAAAAAAAACAGTGGTTTCCAAACTACGGTCACGGGCCACGTGAATATCTTAAAAACTAACGTGTGACTAAGTGTAGCGACGAAATGAGAATGGTTTTCGGATTCTACACCTATGAAGCATAACGCAGTAGTTCCCAACAGTGATGGCATTTCCCTCTGTGTACAAAAGAGCAAGTGCCATGCTACACACATTCCTTTTTTCCCAGCCAGAGCGCCACACACTGGCTTGCGTTCACCATACGTGCTCGCTGAGAGCAGTGACGATCGGTGATGCGAGAAAAGGAATAATTCACCACAGCCGACTACAATCTTCAGAGAGAAATGAGTGCACCAAGATTCTCTAGAGTGGGCAAGTGTTCGTTCACCCTAGTTAACTCTGGCAAAGAACACTGGAGAGAGCGATCTGCAGTGCGCACTGACGAGAATCGGGAAGTATGGTTTATCGTGGTGAAAACATTGTAGTTTTCTTCTCTACGAACCATCACTTCGGCAGGGTGCCGACATTTACGTCGTCGTCGCCAAAAATTCGCGACTACCAAGTTGATGATTTTGTTTGCGGTTTCCCGAAAGTAATGCCGCTTGTATGTACTACACAGGATCAAATATCTTACCAAAAACAAACCAATGCTCAAACATCTGGTTTGACTCAATCGAATTTAAATTAGCACAAACGAAGCGAAGATGTACCTTATGCCCTCCATCATTCGAAAGATGTTGGCGCGTCGATCGTTGCACGCTAATGATTTTGCGGTGGGTTGAAGGCGTTTGATAACGAATAAAATGCACCAACACCCGATTTTTTATTGTTTGTTCAGTGCATATTTGGGCAAGATTGGACTATTTTACATAAAGTGATTCTTTTAATATGCCTACCATTTTGAACTGGTATTATCAGTACAATCGAAACGCGCTATTTGGTGCGAGCGAAAATCGATTTTTTTCATAATCCTGGGACTTAACATTGGAAGTGGTGCGCTGTGTAATTCATCAGGACCGCTGGATAGCGCGATATGAAAAAAAAAAAACTATTTTTGTTCGCATCATATTCCGGATTTCGATTGGGTTGATAATATTATTTATTAAATACCGGTAAAAAAGTGTAGAATTAGCCCGAATTAAAATACACCTAAATACATTTAAAATGAAAATAAAAACAATGTCCCGACCAACGTCGTACTGCTGTACGCACGTTCCCTCTCAACTCGTTTTTGTGTGCCAACAAATTAGGGGCTGTCCATAAACCACGTGGTCATTTTTTTGGGACTTTTCAACCCCCCCCCCCCCCCCCCCCCCCCCCGCGTGGTCATTAGTCCATACAATTTTTTTTATTTGCCCATACAAAATGGTCAATGGCTGAACCCCCCCCCCCCCCTAATGACCACGTGGTTTATGGACAGCCCCTTATACGTGGTTTCGCTTTTGAACGGTTTCCCTGCGTTTCCACAGAGGATGCATAATGAAACACTAATTTCTTTCTCAGCATCATCAACCATTTTCTATTTGCTGAAAAACATTCCCACATCATCCTCGCGCTTCTTTTATTCCGCCATTTTTCGTTTTGCATGCAACAGGAATACACAATGCCGCGGATGCTTGCAAACAAACTGCTCTCGCTGCTTTGCTTTTACCAACCAGAGAAAATTTCTTCAGAGTGATGCTCTGGAGTGGGCTCACTACAGTGTACACGCGCGTGTGGTGATCCCACAAGTAGGTTGGTGTGAGACACGGTGTGAGAGAACTGAGGTGCGCAGAAAGTATATTTCTCTTGGGTGGTGAGTTCAGTTTCGCTCTATGGCTTTGCTTTACCGGCACTCTCTCGCACTGAATAGTTTCAACTACCAGTGAAAACATTCTCTTTGTCTCCCTGGTGATACGGTACTTGCATCCTCAGAGAGGCCGGTTCTCTCGCTCGTCAGTGCCGAACTCTAGTGAAATGCCATCACTGGTTCCCAATATGACGTCCCGGGCCATGGGGTAGAAAGTAGTGAAAATGTTTCTCGAATTGTTCATCCCAAGGAGCAATATCATTACTACAGATGCATTTTAAAGATCAGTGGTTTTCAATTCATGGTCATGGGTCACGCGAAATTGTCGAAAACCATACATTTGAAAATGACATGAAAACGATAAGGTCTAGGAAGAAGGTCTAGGAAGAATTGAATATGTTTTTCGAATTGGTCATCTCAAGAAAAAGTATTTTCAATAAAGATGTGTTGTAACTATCAGTGTTTTTTAAATTATGGTAATTGGTCGCGGGCCACGTGAATTTCTTAAGAACCAAGTGTGAGAACTAAACAGAAATATTTTTCGGGATTTTCAGGTTCTAAAAGTCTTCAGAGGAGTTTCAGGGGGGTCTTAGTGCCATTTCAGGTGTTCTCAGGGAGATCAAGGTAGAGGTATGCGCCGCCGCGCCGCGCCGCGCCGATGAGAAATCGGCGTGAATTGGCGTGCGGCTCCCCAAGTCAACAAGAATCAAATATTCTATATTTTTAAAACGGGGATAGGTAAAGGGGTGTTATACCCGTGCACTGGTGGAAAAAGTTTATGGTTATGTTGTTTGAAGCCGATCCAGGAAGCATCGGCGTGTCGGCGTGACAATCGGTGGCGGCGGCGGCGTGAAAACCGCACGCCGATCGGCGTATCCCTTCTCAGAAGGGCTACCATCAATAAAACCATAATATTTCTGCAGCAGAACATAGCTGGATGTCCACTTGTTGTAATCCAATCATTAGAAAGTAGTTAACTTTGTACATAATTGTTTCAGAAGCCCCACGCTGATGCACGCCGAGTTCACGCCGAATATTCGGCGCACACGTCTAGATCAAGGGTCATTTCAGGCGGTCAAAGGGTCATTTTAG
Source organism: Aedes albopictus (assembly GCF_035046485.1). Classification (NCBI taxonomy): domain Eukaryota; kingdom Metazoa; phylum Arthropoda; class Insecta; order Diptera; family Culicidae; genus Aedes; species Aedes albopictus. The sequence goes on along the minus strand of NC_085137.1, from coordinate 477,521,522 downwards.
GGGTTCTCAGGGGGTTTCAATAGAGACTCCAGGGGTTTTAGGGGCGTTTCAGGGGCGTTTTCTCGGGAGTTTCTGGGGTCCCCAGGGAATTCCAGGGGGATTACAAGAGGTCTTGGGGAGATCTCAGGAAGGCTTAGTGACATTGCAGAGGTTCTCAGAAGAAGATCTCAAGATCTCAAGGGGTCTCTGGATGTCCTCATCGAGGATCGAAGTAGACATTGCTGGGCGCGAACGTGTTTTGTGTTTCTCTGCGTGTGTCATTTTTTCTCCTGCTTTTTGATTGTTTTCCCAAAGTGAATTACTGAAAATTGTGCTGGAACGTGGAAAATTAAAAAGTTTATCCAGATTTCACATCACCGATTCCTCAAGCAACTGACATCAAAACTCTAATCATAAGGTCAGTCCAGAACAATCATGGTCAAATCAGTATTCTACGGATTCTTGGCTACAATCACTCAGCCTTGGACGCAACTGTGCTGGGTTTCGTGAGAAATTGAATCAAAATTAGAAGCACACACTTCAGCTGTACGCAATGGACGTAAAGGCCGGATGATCCGGACTACCGACGGGGGATCCAGACTGCAGCAGTATCAAGTTTTCTGTATCCTGATAAGATAATTAGGTTGTTCTGAGGAGTTCTGCTGCCCTTGCAATGCTAGTGGTACCTGGATGAGGCGTTCGGTGAAGTCTGAACGCTGATTTTTGGTGAGATCTAACCAATTACTTGAAAATCTAATGTGATCTTTTCATGCTTTCTTTATGTTTTCTCGTATAATGGGTTTTTACTACAATCGGGGAATGGGTACCCAAGGGGAAGGGGGAGGGGTGGGGGGGGTGGGTGAATTTTCAAAAAAAATCAGCTAAGCCAATCAAAGTTTTCTAAGCCATTTTGTAGTTCAATTCGCCTGTTTCCAGTCATTCATTGAATGGCATTTTATCACAAATGAACATTTACGTCATAACAAGGGCATTATTTATTTAAGTTTTGAAAAATTATTCCTAATACTTTCTGTTTCAGCGATAGAGGTAAATTATTTTATTGACGTATTTGTTGTGTTTTCGCCCTTTACATCTCATCCAAATTCCAGCATAACTTAATCATACTAAATTCCAGACCATTCCAGTTCCAAAATCCTATTTCCTTTCTATTTACGAGAGCGTCGGTGAGTCGCTGGCATCTCGATAAATAGATATCATACCTTCCCTATTATCCCTTCCCGTCCACATAACGTGTTTCTTATCGTTTCAGAGAGCGATCAATGGCGCTTAAGCCTAGGCTTGTTAGCCAGGACACATGGTCCAAATGCCTGTGCCCCACCCCGGAAGCAAAAAGGCCCATGGAGTGACAAATTTCTTAGCTATGTCACTCCCAACGTCGGTGTAAAAAAAAATCACTTACACTCACATCAACACATCTACATGATCCACTCAAATACACTTACACAATCTGAATTTTGCCGCATCACTCGCTTATAGTGAATCGCCAATCAACCCATTCCAAATATCCAACTCCTTGACACCTATGGGGGTGTCGGTGAATCGCTGACCTCTTGTAAAGTAGGTGTCATATCATCACATCCTTTCCTATCCTCGTAACGGAGAAGATGGGCGTGGCCGGCAATGGAAGTTTTCATGTCTTTTTTACTTCAACCTCTGATTGGATAGCTGTTCCTTCCCAAATAGCATTCCATAAGCAATTAGAATAGGAGTACTAAAGTTATAACATGACAACTTTCAGTATGCAATCTACGAATTACTCCGTTACAACGCAACGCAACGCAACGCAACGCTAATTAGACCGTTACCTCATCTTGGCAACCGCTAAGCTTTGTTTGTTACACATTTTAATTGTAATAAGTTATCCTTGGGAACTCATAGCACTTTCAGCTTTTGAGAAAGTGACATGGCCCGTGACCCCAGATTGGAAACCCTTAAGTTTTACAACACCAGTGTAATAAGTACTACTTGAAACGCACAATCTTAAAAACATGCACACCCTCGGAATTTCAATTCTTGCGAAATCAGCATGATCCGTGACCCCAGCTTGAGAACTACTGAGTTTTGCAACGCCACTATGTTGTTATAATTGCTTCTTGAGATACAGAATCCAGAAATCATTTTCACTTTCTTGTCGCACTTGAAATTCTTGAGAAATTGGTTGTAAGTAATTGATTGTAAGATACGTATTTGACGCACGGTTTTTTCATGAGGATTTCTTTCAAATTTTCTAATTTTTTAGCAAACAAAAGATTGAAAGAAAGTGAAGATCAATCCTCTGCTAAAACATGAAGTTTTGAAGCTTCGCATGAGCAAAACAAATCATAGCCAAAGCATTTTTTTTTTCCAATATTATTTTACAATCAAAATATGGATGCATCATGCGTGTAGTTCCTCAAACCGTTCCAACGAAAACTTTCAAACATTTGCCGAGCCGCCCAAAAGCACCACCCACTCTTTCAGATGAAAAGAATGCACATCGACCACCACCACCACTGACTGGCCGCTGCTGCCAGGAATGAAAAGCTTTTAGGGAGTTTAAATTCATAGCACCCCAGAGGGGATTTTCCTAAACTTTCAACGCCAGATACATGAATGCGCACATACACTAACGCAGCAAGCAAAAAACCAGCAGCAACGGTAAGTGGCCTCCACTCCCCCGTTGAGAGAAATGCACCAGACTCCGGAAGCGTCTTCCAGCATAGTAGGGGACGGGGGCCACTTTGCGAATGCGAAAAGCTAGAATCCTTCGACGAACCTTTCCGGTGGCTGGGTGGTGTGGTGGGGTAGTATTTTTTCTCTATCTTTAGGTAGATGCGTTCGTCATGACCGGTGCTCACAAACAGTTCTACGCCGGAAAAAGGACTGTCGAGAGTGTACTTTTCCCGCCCCGCCCCAGTACCAGCATCATCGGTGTCCAGTGGAAAATCTGGAACAGACAGTCTCCCAATGCAATGGAAAATGCGATCCAATGTGGACTAGAAAAAATCTCACAGGTGAACCAGAGCGAGGCAGAAAACGGGTGGAATTTGAGGGAATTGGTATTCCCAAGAGGGGAATATCCTCTCATTTTTCGCTTTCGCAGCGGAATTTACTATCGCCCAGTTACATCTCATATCTTCCAGCTCGTGTATGTGTAAACTGAAGAACGATTCATGGATTCATTCTTCCGAAAAGAGGATTAAAGGTAAGTGGTTGAGTCATTTGAACACATCACAAATATTATTTCACCTATTGTTTGGCTTTTATGTTTGTTCTTAATTCTCTAAAACATAAATTATTTGCTATCTTCTCGAAATGATGCCTAAAAAAACCTCGATAGGGAATTCCTGAGTCTGAGAAGAACCCTTGAAAGAATCTCGGGAGGATCGAATGAAGGAATCCTGGGAAAAATTTCTGAAGTAATTCGGGAAAGATCTATGAAGGAATCACGACAGAGTTTCTTGAAGGAATTTTCAAAATATCTAGGAGTATTCTATTAAAAAATTCCACAGGAAGTCCTTCAGTTATTTTCATTCATGTGTATTTTAACTTAAGTCAATTCTACACTCAATGGAAGAAATCCCAGGAAAAATCTCTATAGGAATCTCGGAAGAATCCTTGAAAAATTCCCCGAATAAATCTCGAGAGAAATACCCGAAAAAAAAACAGGTAACAATAAAAGACAAAACTTAACGAAGCTATACTAGACGTAAGTCACAGTGACTTCTGTGCACCTAAACCATGCGCTGCAGTGACTCTTCTGTGACATGCGTATTCCTTTATATGGAATATCTTATGGAATGCCGGAGAGTCCTTCAAGGACTCCCGGGAGTAATTAATGAAGCAATCCCGGGAAAAAATGACAAAATATTAATTTCTCTGGAGATTCCTCCAGGAATTCCTCCGGAGATTCCTCCAGGAATTCCTCCGGAGATTCCTCCAGGAATTCCTCCGGAGATTCCTCCAGGAATTCCTCCGGAGATTCTTCCAGGCATTCCTCCGGAGATTCCTCCAGAAGTTCCTCCGTAGATTCCTCCAGAAGTTCCTCCGTAGATTCCTCCAGGAATTCCTCCGGAGATTCCTCCAGGAATTTTGCCGGAGATACCTCCAGGAATTCCTCCGGAGATACCTCCAGGAATTGCTCCGAAGATTCCTCCAGGAATTTCTCCAGGAATTCCTCCGGAGATTCCTCCAGGAATTCCTCCGGAGATTCCTTCAGGAATTCCTCCAGGAATTCCTCCGGAGATTCCTTCGGGAATTCCTCCAGGAATTCCTCCGGAGATTACTCCAGGAATTCCTCCGGAGATTCATCCAGAAATTCCTCCGGAGATTCATCCAGAAATTCCCCCGGAGATTCCTCCAGGAATTCTTCCGGAGATTCCCCCAGGAATCCCTCCGGAGATTCCTCCAGGAATTCCTCCGGAGATTCCTCCAGGAATTCCTCCGAAGATTCCTCCAGGAACTTCTCCAGGAATTCCTCCGGAGATTCCTCCAGGAATTCCTCCGGAGATTCCTCCAGGAATTCCTCCGGAGATTCCTCCAGGAATTCCTCCGGAGATTCCTCCAGGAATTCCTCCGGAGATTCCTCCAGGAATTCCTCCGGAGATTCCTCCAGGAATTCCTCCGGAGATTCCTCCAGGAATTCCTCCGGAGATTCCTCCAGGAATTCCTCCGAAAATTCCTCCAGGCATTCCTCCGAAGATTCCTCCAGGCATTCCTCCGGAGATTCCTCCGGAGATTCATCCAGAAATTCCTCCGGATATTCCTCCAGAAATTCCTCCGCATATTCCTCCAGGAATTCCTCCGGAGATTCCTCCAGGAATTCCTCCGGAGATTCATCCAGGAATTCCTCCGGAGATCCCTCCAGGAATTTCTCCGGAGATTCCTTCAGGAATTCCTCCAGGAATTCCTCCGGAGATTCCTTCAGGAATTCCTCCAGGAATTCCTCCGGAGATTCCTCCAGGAATTCCTCCGGAAATTCATCCAGAAATTCCTCCGGAGATTCATCCAGAAATTCCCCCGGAGATTCCTCCAGGAATTCTTCCGGAGATTCCCCCAGGAATCCCTCCGGAGATTCCTCCAGGAATTCCTCCGGAGATTCCTCCAGGAATTCCTCCGGAGATTCCTCCAGGAATTCCTCCGGAGATTCCTCCAGGAATTCCTCCGGAGATTCCTCCAGGAATTCCTCCGGAGATTCCTCCAGGAATTCCTCCGGAGATTCCTCCAGGAATTCCTCCGGAGATTCCTCCAGGAATTCCTCCGGAGATTCCCCAGGAATTCCTCCGGAGATTCCTCCAGGAATTCCTCCGGAGATTCCTCCAGGAATTCCTCCGGAGATTCCTCCAGGAATTCCTCCGGAGATTCCTCCAGGAATTCCTCCGGAGATTACTCCAGCAATTCCTCCGGAGATTCCTCCAGGAATTCCTCCGGAGATTCCTCCAGGAATTCCTCCGGAGATTCCTCCAGGAATTCCTCCGGAGATTCCTCCAGGAATTCCTCCGGAGATTCCTCCAGGAATTCCTCCGGAGATTCCTCCAGGAATTCCTCCGGAGATTCCTCCAGGAATTCCTCCGGAGATTCCTCCAGGAATTCCTCCGGAGATTCCTCCAGGAATTCCTCCGGAGATTCCTCCAGGAATTCCTCCGGAGATTCCTCCAGGAATTCCTCCGGAGATTCCTTTAGGAATTCCTCCGGAGATTCCTCCAGGAATTCCTCCGGAGATTCCTCCGGAGATTCCTCCAGGAATTCCTCCGGAGATTCCTCCAGGAATTCCTCCGGAGATTCCTCCAGGAATTCCTCCGGAGATTCCTCCAGGAATTCCTCCGGAGATTCCTCCAGGAATTCCTCCGGAGATTCCTCCAGGAATTCCTCCGGAGATTCCTCCAGGAATTCCTCCGGAGATTCCTCCAGGAATTCCTCCGGAGATTCCTCCAGGAATTCCTCCGGAGATTCCTCCAGGAATTCCTCCGGAGATTCCTCCAGGAATTCCTCCGGAGATTCCTCCAGGAATTCCTCCGGAGATTCCTCCAGGAATTCCTCCGGAGATTCCTCCAGGAATTCCTCCGGAGATTCCTCCAGGAATTCCTCCGGAGATTCCTCCAGGAATTCCTCCGGAGATTCCTCCAGGAATTCCTCCGGAGATTCCTCCAGGAATTCCTCCGGAGATTCCTCCAGGAATTCCTCCGGAGATTCCTCCAGGAATTCCTCCGGAGATTCCTCCAGGAATTCCTCCGGAGATTCCTCCAGGAATTCCTCCGGAGATTCCTCCAGGAATTCCTCCGGAGATTCCTCCAGGAATTCCTCCGGAGATTCCTCCAGGAATTCCTCCGGAGATTCCTCCAGGAATTCCTCCGGAGATTCCTCCAGGAATTCCTCCGGAGATTCCTCCAGGAATTCCTCCGGAGATTCCTCCAGGAATTCCTCCGGAGATTCCTCCAGGAATTCCTCCGGAGATTCCTCCAGGAATTCCTCCGGAGATTCCTCCAGGAATTCCTCCGGAGATTCATCCAGAAATTCCTCCGGAGATTCCTCCAGAAATTCCTCCGGAGATTCCTCCAGAAATTCCTCCGGAGATTCCTCCAGAAATTCCTCCGGAAATTCCTCCAGGAATTCCTCCAGGAATTCCTCCGGAGATTCCTCCAGGAATTCCTAAGGAGATTCCTCCAGGAATTCCTCCGGAGATTCCTCCAGGAATTCCTTTGGAGATTTCTCCAGGAATTCCTCCGGAGATTCCTCCAGGAATTCCTCCGGAGATTCCTCCAGGAATTCCTCCGGAGATTCCTCCAGGAATTCCTCCGGAGATTCCTCCAGGAATTCCTCCGGAGATTCCTCCAGGAATTCCTCCGGAGATTCCTCCAGGAATTCCTCCGGAGATTCCTCCAGGAATTCCTCTGGAGATTCCTCCAGGAATTCCTCCGGAGATTCCTCCAGGAATTTCTCCGGAAATTCCTTGAGGAATTCCTCCCGAGATTCCGCCAGGAATTCCTCCGGAGATTCCTCCAGGAATTCCTCCGGAGATTGCTCCAGGAATTCCTCCGGAGATTGCTTCGGGAATTCCTCCGGAGATTGCCCCGGAAATTCCTCCGGAGATTCTTTCAGGAATTCCTCCGGAAATTCCTCCAGGAGTTCCTCCGGAGATTCCTCCAGGAATTCCTCCGTAGATTCCTCCAGGAATTCCTCCGTAGATTCCTCCAGGAATTCCTCCGGAGATACCTCCAGGAATTCCTCCGGAGATACCTCCAGAATTCCTCCGGAGATTCCTCCAGGAATTCCTCCGGAGATTCCTCCAGGAATTCCTCCGGAGATTCCTCCAGGAATTCCTCCGGAGATTCCTCCAGGAATTCCTCCGGAGATTCCTCCAGGAATTCCTCCGGAGATTCCTCCAGGAATTCCTCCGGAGATTCCTCCAGGAGTTCCTCCGGAGATTCCTCCAGGAGTTCCTCCGGAGATTCCTCCAGGAGTTCCTCCGGAGATTCCTCCAGGAGTTCCTCCGGAGATTCCTCCAGGAGTTCCTCCGGAGATTCCTCCAGGAGTTCCTCCGGAGATTCCTCCAGGAGTTCCTCCGGAGATTCCTCCAGGAGTTCCTCCGGAGATTCCTCCAGGAGTTCCTCCGGAGATTCCTCCAGGAGTTCCTCCGGAGATTCCTCCAGGAGTTCCTCCGGAGATTCCTCCAGGAGTTCCTCCGGAGATTCCTCCAGGAGTTCCTCCGGAGATTCCTCCAGGAGTTCCTCCGGAGATTCCTCCAGGAGTTCCTCCGGAGATTCCTCCAGGAGTTCCTCCGGAGATTCCTCCAGGAGTTCCTCCGGAGATTCCTCCAGGAGTTCCTCCGGAGATTCCTCCAGGAGTTCCTCCGGAGATTCCTCCAGGAGTTCCTCCGGAGATTCCTCCAGGAGTTCCTCCGGAGATTCCTCCAGGAGTTCCTCCGGAGATTCCTCCAGGAGTTCCTCCGGAGATTCCTCCAGGAGTTCCTCCGGAGATTCCTCCAGGAGTTCCTCCGGAGATTCCTCCAGGAGTTCCTCCGGAGATTCCTCCAGGAGTTCCTCCGGAGATTCCTCCAGGAGTTCCTCCGGAGATTCCTCCAGGAATTCCTCCGGAGATTCCTCCAGGAATTCCTCCGGAGATTCCTCCAGGAATTCCTCCGGAGATTCCTCCAGGAATTCCTCCGGAGATTCCTCCAGGAATTCCTCCGGAGATTCCTCCAGGAATTCCTCCGGAGATTCCTCCAGGAATTCCTCCGGAGATTCCTCCAGGAATTCCTCCGGAGATTCCTCCAGGAATTCCTCCGGAGATTCCTCCAGGAATTCCTCCGGAGATTCCTCCAGGAATTCCTCCGGAGATTCCTCCAGGAATTCCTCCGGAGATTCCTCCAGGAATTCCTCCGGAGATTCCTCCAGGAATTCCTCCGGAGATTCCTCCAGGAATTCCTCCGGAGATTCCTCCAGGAATTCCTCCGGAGATTCCTCCAGGAATTCCTCCGGAGATTCCTCCAGGAATTCCTCCGGAGATTCCTCCAGGAATTCCTCCGGAGATTCCTCCAGGAATTCCTCCGGAGATTCCTCCAGGAATTCCTCCGGAGATTCCTCCAGGAATTCCTCCGGAGATTCCTCCAGGAATTCCTCCGGAGATTCCTCCAGGAATTCCTCCGGAGATTCCTCCAGGAATTCCTCCGGAGATTCCTCCAGGAATTCCTCCGGAGATTCCTCCAGGAATTCCTCCGGAGATTCCTCCAGGAATTCCTCCGGAGATTCCTCCAGGAATTCCTCCGGAGATTCCTCCAGGAATTCCTCCGGAGATTCCTCCAGGAATTCCTCCGGAGATTCCTCCAGGAATTCCTCCGGAGATTCCTCCAGGAATTCCTCCGGAGATTCCTCCAGGAATTCCTCCGGAGATTCATCCAGAAATTCCTCCGGAGATTCCTCCAGAAATTCCTCCGGAGATTCCTCCAGAAATTCCTCCGGAGATTCCTCCAGAAATTCCTCCGGAAATTCCTCCAGGAATTCCTCCAGGAATTCCTCCGGAGATTCCTCCAGGAATTCCTAAGGAGATTCCTCCAGGAATTCCTCCGGAGATTCCTCCAGGAATTCCTTTGGAGATTTCTCCAGGAATTCCTCCGGAGATTCCTCCAGGAATTCCTCCGGAGATTCCTCCAGGAATTCCTCCGGAGATTCCTCCAGGAATTCCTCCGGAGATTCCTCCAGGAATTCCTCCGGAGATTCCTCCAGGAATTCCTCCGGAGATTCCTCCAGGAATTCCTCTGGAGATTCCTCCAGGAATTCCTCCGGAGATTCCTCCAGGAATTTCTCCGGAAATTCCTTGAGGAATTCCTCCCGAGATTCCGCCAGGAATTCCTCCGGAGATTCCTCCAGGAATTCCTCCGGAGATTGCTCCAGGAATTCCTCCGGAGATTGCTTCGGGAATTCCTCCGGAGATTGCCCCGGAAATTCCTCCGGAGATTCTTTCAGGAATTCCTCCGGAAATTCCTCCAGGAGTTCCTCCGGAGATTCCTCCAGGAATTCCTCCGGAGATTCCTCCAGGAATTCCTCCGTAGATTCCTCCAGGAATTCCTCCGGAGATACCTCCAGGAATTCCTCCGGAGATACCTCCAGAATTCCTCCGGAGATTCCTCCAGGAATTCCTCCGGAGATTCCTCCAGGAATTCCTCCGGAGATTCCTCCAGGAATTCCTCCGGAGATTCCTCCAGGAATTCCTCCGGAGATTCCTCCAGGAATTCCTCCGGAGATTCCTCCAGGAATTCCTCCGGAGATTCCTCCAGGAATTCCTCCGGAGATTCCTCCAGGAATTCCTCCGGAGATTCCTCCAGGAGTTCCTCCGGAGATTCCTCCAGGAGTTCCTCCGGAGATTCCTCCAGGAGTTCCTCCGGAGATTCCTCCAGGAGTTCCTCCGGAGATTCCTCCAGGAGTTCCTCCGGAGATTCCTCCAGGAGTTCCTCCGGAGATCCCTCCAGGAGTTCCTCCGGAGATTCCTCCAGGAGTTCCTCCGGAGATTCCTCCAGGAGTTCCTCCGGAGATTCCTCCAGGAGTTCCTCCGGAGATTCCTCCAGGAGTTCCTCCGGAGATTCCTCCAGGAGTTCCTCCGGAGATTCCTCCAGGAGTTCCTCCGGAGATTCCTCCAGGAGTTCCTCCGGAGATTCCTCCAGGAGTTCCTCCGGAGATTCCTCTAGGAGTTCCTCCGGAGATTCCTCCAGGAGTTCCTCCGGAGATTCCTCCAGGAGTTCCTCCGGAGATTCCTCCAGGAGTTCCTCCGGAGATTCCTCCAGGAGTTCCTCCGGAGATTCCTCCAGGAGTTCCTCCGGAGATTCCTCCAGGAATTCCTCCGGAGATTCCTCCAGGAATTCCTCCGGAGATTCCTCCAGGAATTCCTCCGGAGATTCCTCCAGGAATTCCTCCGGAGATTCCCTAAGGAATTCCTCCGGAGATTCCCTAAGGAATTCCTCCGGAGATTCCTCCAGGAATTCCTCCGGAGATTCCTCCAGGAATTCCTCCGGAGATTCCTCCAGGAATTCCTCCGGAGATTCCTCCAGGAATTCCTCCGGAGATTCCTCCAGGAATTCCTCCGGAGATTCCTCCAGGAATTCCTCCGGAGATTCCTCCAGGAATTCCTCCGGAGATTCCTCCAGGAATTCCTCCGGAGATTCCTCCAGGAATTCCTCCGGAGATTCCTCCAGGAATTCCTCCGGAGATTCCTCCAGGAATTCCTCCGGAGATTCCTCCAGGAATTCCTCCGGAGATTCCTCCAGGAATTCCTCCGGAGATTCCTCCAGGAATTCCTCCGGAGATTCCTCCAGGAATTCCTCCGGAGATTCCTCCAGGAATTCCTCCGGAGATTCCTCCAGGAATTCCTCCGGAGATTCCTCCAGGAATTCCTCCGGAGATTCCTCCAGGAATTCCTCCGGAGATTCCTCCAGGAATTCCTCCGGAGATTCCTCCAGGAATTCCTCCGGAGATTCCTCCAGGAATTCCTCCGGAGATTCCTCCAGGAATTCCTCCGGAGATTCCTCCAGGAATTCCTCCGGAGATTCCTCCAGGAATTCCTCCGGAGGTTCCTCCAGGAATTCCTCCGGAGGTTCCTCCAGGAATTCCTCCGGAGGTTCCTCCAGGAATTCCTCCGGAGATTCCTCCAGGAATTCCTCCGGAGGTTCCTCCAGGAATTCCTCCGGAGATTCCTCCAGGAATTCCTCCGGAGATTCCTCCAGGAATTCCTCCGGAGATTCCTCCAGGAATTCCTCCGGAGATTCCTCCAGGAATTCCTCCGGAGATTCCTCCAGGAATTCCTCCGGAGATTCCTCCAGGAATTCCTCCGGAGATTCCTCCAGGAATTCCTCCGGAGATTCCTCCAGGAATTCCTCCGGAGATTCCTCCAGGAATTCCTCCGGAGATTCCTCCAGGAATTCCTCCGGAGATTCCTCCAGGAATTCCTCCGGAGGTTCCTTCAGGAATTCCTCCGGAGGTTCCTCCAGGAATTCCTCCGGAGATTCCTCCAGGAATTCCTCCGGAGATTCCTCCAGGAATTCCTCCGGAGATTCCTCCAGGAATTCCTCCGGAGATTCCTCCAGGAATTCCTCCGGAGATTCCTCCAGGAATTCCTCCGGAGATTCCTCCAGGAATTCCTCCGGAGGTTCCTTCAGGAATTCCTCCGGAGGTTCCTCCAGGAATTCCTCCGGAGATTCCTCCAGGAATTCCTCCGGAGATTCCTCCAGGAATTCCTCCGGAGATTCCTCCAGGAATTCCTCCGGAGATTCCTCCAGGAATTCCTCCGGAGATTCCTCCAGGAATTCCTCCGGAGATTCCTCCAGGAATTCCTCCGGAGATTCCTCCAGGAATTCCTCCGGAGATTCCTCCAGGAATTCCTCCGGAGATTCCTCCAGGAATTCCTCCGGAGATTCCTCCAGGAATTCCTCCGGAGATTCCTCCAGGAATTCCTCCGGAGATTCCTCCAGGAATTCCTCCGGAGATTCCTCCAGGAATTCCTCCGGAGATTCCTCCAGGAATTCCTCCGGAGATTCCTCCAGGAATTCCTCCGGAGATTCCTCCAGGAATTCCTCCGGAGATTCCTCCAGGAATTCCTCCGGAGATTCCTCCAGGAATTCCTCCGGAGATTCCTCCAGGAATTCCTCCGGAGATTCCTCCAGGAATTCCTCCGGAGATTCCTCCAGGAATTCCTCCGGAGATTTCTCCAGGAATTCCTCCGGAGATTTCTCCAGGAATTCCTCCGGAGATTTCTCCAGGAATTCCTCCGGAGATTTCTCCAGGAATTCCTCCGGAGATTTCTCCAGGAATTCCTCCGGAGATTTCTCCAGGAATTCCTCCGGAGGTTCCTTCAGGAATTCCTCCGGAGGTTCCTTCAGGAATTCCTCCGGAGGTTCCTTCAGGAATTCCTCCGGAGGTTCCTTCAGGAATTCCTCCGGAGGTTCCTTCAGGAATTCCTCCGGAGGTTCCTTCAGGAATTCCTCCGGAGGTTCCTCCAGGAATTCCTCCGGAGATTCCTCCAGGAATTCCTCCGGAGATTCCTCCAGGAATTCCTCCGGAGATTCCTCCAGGAATTCCTCCGGAGATTCCTCCAGGAATTCCTCCGGAGATTCCTCCAGGAATTCCTCCGGAGATTCCTCCAGGAATTCCTCCGGAGATTCCTCCAGGAATTCTTCCGGAGATTCCTCCAGGAATTCCTCCGGAGATTCCTCCAGGAATTCCTCCGGAGATTTCTCCAGGAATTCCTCCGGAGATTCCTCCAGGAATTCGTCCGGAGATTCCTCCAGGAATTTGCCCGGAGATTCCTTCAGGAATTCCTAAGAAGATTCCTCCAGGAATTCCTCCGAAGGTTCCTCCAGGAATTCCTCTGGAGATTCCTCCAGGAATTCCTCCGGGGATTTCTCCAAGAGTTCCGCCAGAGATTCCTCCAGGAATTCCTCCGGAGATTCCTCCGAAAATTCCTGGTGTAATTTTAAAAGAAAATCCTATGAGAAGAATTTACTCCTAGAGGAGGCCTAGAAGGAGTTTCTGGAGGAATCCCGGAAGAAGTTTCTGGAGGAAAGAACTCTAATCTACACTCCATCTCCTCCTCCATCGTTCTGCACACGGGCCTGGTGTAAACAAAGGAATATTGCTAACGGCAGGTTGAATTGGGATGGCCACGTGGAAAGGATGCCGTAAAGAACCACAGACTTAAATGAAATTCAGCAGAGAACCAAGTAGAGACCAGCAACTCCGTGGACACGCAAATGATGACTCTTTGCGGTTGAAGAGAACCTAAAATGCTGGAAGCGATTGATCCAGCGCCGTTTCTGATGGGGATAACCCCTTCATTCGCCGAAGATTCAAATAAGCGTATTGTAACCCACCAAGTACCCAAGTATCAATCGTTTGTTACAATTGTTCTGATGATAATTCAAAATCGGAAACAGGCGTGCTTTCTGAATCAGGCGCTTTATTGGTAATTTCAGTTTGATGGTAGTTAGAATTTGAGTTTTGTTTGCCAGCAACGAGGTTTGTATTTGATTCCATGGCCTTACTCTTGGCAATTAGATCTGAGTAGATTGCTTGAAGCTTCGTACAGAATAATAAAAATGTTTCCATCTCGCTTTGACGTTAAACATAAGCTTTGCTTTATTCAATTATTTCAACATATGTATTTAGATCATTTCTGTTAGAGTGAACTTAATAAGTAGCATATAAAAGTACTGTAGAAGGCACTATAATACTTAATGCATTTCAGCTTTCCTCTAAGAAATGCATTTTTCATCCTGTTTAATTTTTTTTAAAGAATCGTACAGCAATCCACACACCACATATCAGAAGGTTTCTCTCCTCAGTGTTCTGAATGCTTTATGCAACCGGAAATCTCTTTGCTCTAACTCATCATAGCCAGCCACCAAAACGCACAAGAAGATTTTCCAGTAGTACGGTGCATATACCTCTCAACATTTCTTCTGAGTGTTATTACGGTTAACCTTGATGGCAGGTATTTCCGTTTTACATTATTCTTATGCTATACGCTCTAAGGGTATGCAAGGTCACAGGAAGACATTCAATTTACCGTGAGCCTTCCTCTATGCTTTTGTCTACCATCGTATAGACGTTTTTCTCTAAATGTTTTAAATCTTCTAACGAGCTCAATTTCAATCTTAGAAAGCGGCATTCAATTTTCCTAAATTGAAACCCCCAGCACCGCCGCCGCTCGTTTAATCGTTTGAATCACATCGCCAAAAATACCCACTCAAGTGCGTTCCTCCGCGCGACGGTAACCGATTAGTGGAGAATGATAATTGATCCCAGATGTCAAGATTTTCAAATCGAAAAATACCTTCACATTCTACCGTCGGCGAAGCCGCGACGAGCCGAGACACGACGATGGCCATCAAGCGGGGTCGGGCATCTTCGCTTCGTTCCATAAAAGCCAATCTAGAAGATTTCCTAAATGTCGCACTTCAATCCAAATTCCGAGACGGTGTGGGCGGTGGAAGAGACACAAAGGGAATGGCCTAAATTGAGAACAATGGCCATCCGGCACTTAATGAAGCCACTTCTGTACCTTGAGAGACGGTTCCCGAGTAGAGATGAGGTGAGATGGAAAAAAAGAACATCGTACTTATACAAAAGTTTGAAAATAATTCACGGGGTCTATTCAAACAGCTCATTGCGATTTCCAGAAATGTTCGGTAAACTCTTGAAAATGCAACTACAATCAATAATTTTCTAAGCGTATTGACACAAATTCCCCAATGGAGGAGAACGTGCCTCTGAAGCTGACTTACTGGGTACGAATTACCTTATAGGTTAGCCTCTATGCAGGTGCTTCAGTTATTTGCTTTCAAATTTGATATTTTAATGTTCCCTTTCCCTGCTCGGGTCATCATTTCTATCTACCGACTGTGACGACCGGAAACGCGTGTAGCTTCCAACCGAACCCAGTGGCAACGGCTTTTTTTCCGGAATTCGTTTTTTGTCAAATCCGCAAGTATTTACATTCTGATCCGCACTTAAGCCGTGATGTAAAAACAACAGGAATCACGGGCGGCGGATTGTCTCTCGCCGATTGGTGGTTGTGCGTGTGTCGTTACGGCGAGGACCAACACGCGGTGCGGCGGTGGGTTGAAGCCAATTGCTGTTGTCTGATGGGGTTTTCAATGAGTATTGCATGCGAGGTTTGTGCTCGCTGTGAGGCATAATAGCAGTGATAAAATAAATCTAACGCTATGGTTTTCAACTAAAAATACATATTTTTCGTAAGCAACTGTTTCAGCTTCAAAGCATTGTAGGCTCAGTGTACCAGTTATGGCTATAGTACCTCAAATTCGCCATAGTTGATATGATATGATATGATGATATACAAATCAACAAGAAAAAAATCGTGAACAACAGATCACGATCACAAAAGATGATTGCAATCTTTCAAACTTCACAATTTGCTCAAATTATGGTACAAATAAATCATTTTCCTTAACTTTTCGGCTTCCTTGCACCCTATTTCGCCATAGTGTACCAGTTATGGCTAATCCCATAAGGAATGCATGTAAATAGTGCGAAGTGGAACCCAAGTTAACAAATGTGTCCATAACTGGTACAGGGTTCCTATCATTGGAACACGCCGTAATAAATACTATAAGTAGTTTTGGCTCCGTTTTTATATTTTTCCTGTAAAGTATGAAAACTAATCAATCATTTGACTTCTTGTTTACAATCGTCGGTCTTCTTCTTATTTTTGTAGAAATAGTTTTTCTTTGGTGGTGCGATAACTGGTACACACACCCTAAATGTGATTAAATTTATTTCACCGTTAGCATAATGTGTCTAAGGGCCCATATAGCCGAGGCGGTAAACGCACGGGTATTCAGCATGACCACGTGCCTCTAGAGCCGACCTACTGATACCTGATGACCATGCTGAGGGTGGCGGGTTCGATTCCCGGTCGGTCCAGGATCTTTTCGTAAAGGAAATTTCCTTGACTTCCTTGGGCATAAAGTATCTTCGTGCCTGCCATACGATATACACATGCAAAATGGTCATTGGCAGAGGAAGCTCTCAGTTAATAACTGTGGAAGTGCTCATAGAAGCTGAGAAGCAGGCTTTGTCCCAGTGAGGACGTTACGCCAAGAAGAGGAAGAGGAGAGGATAATGTGTCTAAGGCATGGTAAATGCCGGGATTTTGTGTTTAGTTTAGTTTAGATCCCATTGAGATCATTAGCTTCTGCCCTGCAACTCCTATCCTCCTGGTACCGGTTGGGCTTCGTTCAACCTTGGGAAGATCGGATTACCAAGCCCGGAGGGAACTTTGTTCGTAGGCTGGCGCAAACCAAGGAGTCATGTGATGGCACTGCTGCCTGCACAAATACTCACTCCACAGTTCCTTGTGTTCAGCTCTAACGGAGTTGATTACACAGCGCAACATATCAATGTGTCTCTGACAGATTTTGGGCCGCTGAATCCGAATCCGGGCTCAGATTTGCTCCAGCATGTCACAATTTTAAGCTATACCTCAATTTATAGGGCAAAATATGCAATTTTGGTCATTTTTGACTGCAAGCCATTAAGCATGGACATATTTTTTTAATCGTAGAGCGCTATCGACTGAAAACTCTGTATAACCAGGGAAGTTTTTCGGCTTCGCAGTCATCAAACGCAATCAAACGACTAAATATCGTTCTTCATCCGACGTTTCGGTGAAGAAGGTGTAATAAACACCGAAACGTCGGATGAAGAACGATATTTAGTCGTTTGATTGCGTTTGATGACTGCGAAGCCGAAAAACTTCCCTGGTCATATTTTTTTAAGCAATCAACAGGTAAATTGTCCAATTAACATCTAAACTAACGACTCATGCAAAATATTTCGTTATACCAAATCAAATTTGATAGATTTAAGCATTTTATGTTAGAATGTAAACTTGCATGCAACTTTTGGAGGGTAACTTGTATGGGAAACATCGCACCTAACATAAATCGCTTAAAACTATCAAATTCGATTTGGTAAAAGAAAATATTTTGCATGAGTCGTTAGTTTAGATGTAAGTTAACCAATTTACCTTTTGATTGCTTAAAAAATATTTCCATGCTTAATGGCTTGCAGTAAAAAAAAAACCAAAATCGCATATTTTGCCCTATAAATTGAGGAACAGCTCAAAATTGTGATGTGCTGGAGCAAATCTGAGCCCGGATTCGGATTCAGCGGCCCAAAATCTGTCAGAGACCCATAAATTTGCTCTTGAGACAGACCAAAAGTTAATTTTTCTTACGCTGTGTTATCTTGGTCCTGTAATTTTAAAGGGGCACGCCATATGCTGATTAAAGCGGTGAAGAAGATAGACGTGGAATGTGCGTGGAAAGCATCGTCAGTCCGGCAATCAAGTGGCACTTCTTTCGTTCGGCTACAGCCCATATGAGTCTTAAAGAGAGAATGGAGAGATCGGCGAAATAGGCAATGAAGGCTTTGGATGATGGCAGAAGTGTAACGGATGAAGTGCTCCTGGCTACGTTGTCCAAGGCCGAGGATATGATCAACACTCGTCTGCTGTCATATTCCTCTCAAGAATTAGAGGTCGGAGTCGGAACAATCACCCCAAATCATTTCTTGCGATGCGAGATGAAGGAAGCGGACCGAGTTGATGAATCCGAAGAATTGTCGTAGTACCTGGCTGACTGGATGTGGCAGAGATGGTCCAAGGAATACTATTCTGGTCTGAATTGTCGCTCGATATGACATGAGGATCGAGAAGAACGGGGCCGTTTTGTACAACTGGCTCGCAGGGCCGGGTATCTAATGTCTAACTTGTCGGGCACAGTTGAGTTTAGAGTCCTTAAATGGCACGCGGACGTTAACCTTCTGATATCCATTTTTGTTTGTATTTTTGATCCAAATATCATTTTTCATAATCTTAAATCCATTCGAACATGTTTTGGAAGGTTATTAATTTTAAGAGATTAGTTAATTCGATATTTTGTCAACTTTATATATTTTCTGGAAGCCTATTTGGGATACAGATTTTTTAAGACGAAAACATTTTGATATATTATGATTTTTGCTAAAATATTTTTATTTTATTTTTTTTTTCGTGGATCATTTCATTTTCAGTGTAACTTCAGTATAACTTGTAAAAGAAACAATGACATCGAAAAGTGACCAAAACATCAATTTTTAAATGATTTAAAAAAAATGTAAAAAATCTTTTTGAAATATGTAGAACAGTTGGTCGGCGTTAAGTCAGAGAGGACCATGTGTGTTTTACCTAATTTCTAGAAAAACGACTTTAAAGTTTGTAACTCTCAGGGCCGGATCTAAGGGGGAGCCGGGGGGCCCATATTTTGATTTGGAAAGGATTGCGACGAATAAGGTAATTTCAACTATTTTTCTTAGAGACACATGGTCCACTCTGTCTGCACGCGAATTGCCACAATTTGCTTCAACACGATGATCTGTAAAATTCGATATTGACCATAATAAAATGGATTTTCACGTGCTTTCTTGATCAATAATCAACAGAAAATGTGTTAGGGAGTCATTCGATTTGAAAACGTATTATATTTTGATGATAAACTATTTTGATTATTGGATTTTAACCAATACTTATTCCTTCAATTCTGTTGACATCAAGCATTTGGTCCACTCTGATTGCGCACTTTTATTGATTTTCGCAGTTCAATCATTGTGCAGTTCAATCAATTGTGCTATAACTCTCGTAAATTGTAACATTAAGAAAATCGGGTGAATGTTCCAAGTAGCTAAAGTAATTCTTAATCAAATGCCTTAAAAATCTAATTTTCGTCAATTTTGTTACTTGGTCCCCTCTGACTTAACGCCGACCATTTAAAAAGTAGCCAAAAATATCAAAGTTTTGATTGCCCAGGAAAGAAAAAAATACAAAATTGTTCATACTGTACTCCGTCTAAAGGAGGGGTTGGGCATTAGAAGGTAAGCCATCTCTTATAGGCAGAACCGAATTTATAAATGTGGGGGCCCGGGGTCACAGTGTTGTGGGGGCCCTTTATTTAGAGGATATAGTTTTGCCCATATAACATGGAACAATTTAAAAAAAAGTTAATCCTTTTCTAAAATATGGACATGAAGGAAAATATCAACGTCGTTCGGGAGGAATTTAAATCTAGAACAAAAGACAGAGCTAGGAATGATGTTTATATCCACTAAATCAGAGGTTCCCAAACTTTTGCTACAGCGGCGCCTTTTGAAATTTTCAAAATTGTGTAAAAAAGCCTTCAATGTCATGCTTGCTTATAATTAAAAAAAAAAGAAAAACTGCTTAGATTCACAGAACTTAACATAAATTTCAGACTTTGCAACACTTTTAAATTTGTTAAACAAAGTGCGGAGATTACCAAATTTTAGAGAAAATAGAAATAAAAATGGATTGTTCAGAGGCTCCGAATTGCTCACAGTGACGGTGAGGGGTCATGTTTTTGTATTCGGAACTCAAAAAACTCAACTCAACAACTCAAAAAAGACTGTTATCAAAATCATCGACACATAAATTGCAACAGATTTTTTTTACGAAAAGAAGCTAAACAAGCCTTGAGCTGGAAATCTCATTTACGGAGACAAACATGAAAGTCATGTAAGTTAAAATGTTGTTCCAAAACGTTCAAGACAGCATGAAGACTTGGAGATTGAAAGTAGTTATAGATGACAGTATTGTGAAAAAAAACTTCAGAAAAGTTTCTTGAAATATTACCTTTGAATTACAAGCTAAAACTAATCTGTATCATAAAAAGTCCAAATCATAATTTGAGAGTTTTTACAAAAAATGTTGAAAATTCCAGAAATTTAAAAAAATTGAAAATTCTAAATGTTTTATGAGGATATTAGAAATTCCGGAAAACATTTGTAGAATTTTGGAATATTTACTTTTTAATTGAAAATTTAGAAGAGGGAAACCCCTTTAACCTTTTGGAGCCGGATTTTTTTGCCGGTGCTGCCGCAACCACGCTGGTGTGGAACACGTTTGTTATGCTCGGTTTGATCTCCGGGGTCATATTGACCCCTTCGGCTGCAAAGGGTTAAATGACTTTCTTGTGAAGTTTTCGTCAAAAAAAGGCAAGACATTGGTATAGAGTACAAAAAAGGGTTTGAGGGGACACTAGTTTAACTAAACAATACAAAAACAACTAAAAATATATTCTGCCTTCAATAATAAGAGTGTGCTATTTGTGTTTTGGCTCAAGAGCCTGCGGCGCACCCGAGAGATGTTCACGGCGCACCAGGGCGCCGCGGCGCACAGTTTGGGAAGCACTGCGCTAAATTTATTCATAACAGATTTAAAATTCTAGCGTAGAAATTTATATGAAGTAAAAAATGCTTTTCACAAATGTATTCGCGCCATTAGATTCCCGATTTAATAAAAAATCATGCAAGATTTCATAGAGAAACTGCAAGAAGCTAAAATGTTTAAGATATTTCTAGCATAACTTGTAGCACAATTGGTGTTGTTGTTTTTTACGAAATCCAAAGAAAATGTCTAGTGGATCCCTGCTGCAATCTCTGGAGAAGTTGCAGGTCGATCATCATGAAGAAAGAACACTTAACAATAACTTGTTCAAACATGACTGCTAGGGATAGTTTTCCAGAGAGTAAAAAATTCGAAGATTGAAAGTGAAGATTGACATTCTCATTTTTTCATTCGTTTTTGGCCACATTCATTGTCAGCTGAAAGCCTCTCTTTTTTCATTCAATTCTCTGTCACGAATATTTTTTCGCACGTCATATAATGTCCAATTTCTGTTAACAGACGCATAATCCGACTAAATGAACAAATATAGCAGATAATTACTATTCTAATTAACTACTATACACAAGTTTTGAGGTGATTGGAAGTATAATCGGAAGTTACGGTCTAGTTATATTCCTCAGTGAAAATTGTCAGTGACAGAAAAATGAATGAATAAGTGAAAAAATTCATACACCAAAATGAATTTTATTTTGATCCCTCAGTTGAGAATTTTCCAAATCCACGTTGAATTTCACTCATTGAAAATGAAAATTTTAAACTCTGGTTTTGGCAAAACTATGAAATCAAAATGGAAATTATCCATGATAAGTTCCCGATGGAATTTCTGACTTAATTTCTTATAGAATTCCCTATTAAATATCTTAATAATAATTAGCGGAAAACCCGGATAAATTTAAGCCAATTTCTCCACAAATTTATTCTGATATTTTCTCTAGAAATCTGTGGATTTTATCAGTTCGCCATGAATTCATCCATATTTCAGCAAGCACATCTCTTTACTAAAAAAAAATCCTAAAAAAATGTTGCAACAGTGCAGTGGTTTAGGTTATCTTCGATTTGCGTAAGTCGTAAACTTTCTAAGTAAAATCAAAATCGAGAGCTCCAAAAACACCTCTAAATTTTGAAAAAAAAAAAGAAAATCCTTTACTTCTTCCAAGAACATTATACAAAATTCTTAAGCATGTTTTCAAAAACTTTAAATATAGCAGGAAATTTTTGACTCTGCAGTTCTGCAGTTCCTCTAGAATTCAATCGAAGATTTCCTTCAGGTTTTTCGCTAATTTTTCATAAGCAATTGCACAAAAAATATAAGGTACCCCGGGGCAAGTGAGACCTACAGCTATAATTTTTATTTTTATTTTTTTTTAAGGCAAACATTCTTCATAGAAAACATAGGTATCACACCAACGGATACTTTGAATTCAAAAATTGTGATTGTTCTCACCATAAAGAGACCATATATGTTATTGTTGTTCATATGTAATTTTCAATTGGCTTTTTAAACGATGTTGAGATAATACCATATTCTGAATCTGCACGCCAAACTGAGCCGAAATCCAAATTTCCATGAATTTTGGAGTCCGGGAACCTATTTAAAAATCAATTTGAAATTTGTATGGGAGCGATTTGTCGAATCACCCCTCGTCGGGTTTTGTACTGGGCGCAGCTGTCAAGCAGTTGCCCAGCTGTCAGAAGGTGATTTGAATAAATCCTTTTGAAATTGATTTTAGGTATCAAAACAAAGTTCTAAAAATCTGAAAAAAAATCGTAGAGGCTTAGAAAAAAGTGCTCTCTCGTTTAAAAATATAAAATCATTGATTTTTTCTAAATTTAAAAACCCAATTCACTAAGTGAAATTAACGTACTCTACCACATTCGTCATTTAAAAATAGAATAACAAATAAAGTAAAACTTTTTCAGTTTCAGGATAATATTTGGAGTGCTTGCAAATAATTTTAACCAACGAGCTGTAATTTATTTTCATTTATTACCTTTTGTTAACTGCTTTCACTTACCCCAGTGCATTTCAGCATCTGGGGCAATTGAGACCTATGAGAGTAAACAAACACAATTTCATAGTTTGACCTTGTTTTCTTCAGCCTAAGTCGAAATTCACACAAAAGTGAAGTAAAATCAGTGCCTTAAGTAATCAATCGTTGAATTATACTTAGTTTCTTCTATTCTGATGATGAAGCTATTGTTTTAAATGGTAAAGTCTTTGATAGGACATATTTTTTGTCAAAATTATCTATTTTTTCATATTTTAGTTTGAGCAAATTCTATTATTTTTTCGTTTTTCGCTGCATAATGAGTTTTTCTGAATGTTGAGGAACCGGCCATAACGTATCAAACAATTGGAAAACGACTTAAACGGAGTTTACGATTTAAAAATCTTTATTTAATGATCGTAATATTGTGTAAGGGAAAATATAACATCTGTAAGTGTTGAAAAACTTTTTGGCGAGACTCATCAACTACGTAATATGAAAAGTAAGTTTGAAAATATTTCGGCATTTAACCTTAAAGCGCTTTTTGTATAAAAATCTAGAGTTAAATCATTTTTTTCTTAGTGATTCGTTATTATATGTGTTACGTAATTTATGCACGATACCACAAAACGTTTCCAAGATAAATCGCTAAACATAGTTATTCGCATAAAATATTTATAATTTATGCTACCGTCAAATGGGGTAACTTGCAACACTTTTCGACTTTGAAGCAATATCATTGAAAATTTAAACATATGAACCATCCTGTAAAGCATCGTGTACGCTAATTACCCAGAGTAGAATACTATGCAGCAATTGATTTATCAAAATATATTGTCACCTAATCAGGAGGTGCGAAATACATGCGTGTTGCAAGTTTCCCCATCTGTGGGGTAACTTGCAACACAGGACATGAAGTTAAGTTAGCTATCAATAAACAGCACGAACACTCTAGTGCTTAGTCGTATTGTAAATTTTTGATGAAATGCATGAAAAATGCATTGTAAAGATGTACACTAACCAATTGACATATAATTTTTCATGAAAGGGTTGATAGTTATTGCAAGTGAGAGTATATCGTTTAACAAAAGGTTCCACGTCCCTCAAATATAAAATATATATGGATTTCGTGACATAATACTCGTAACAAAATGTCAACAATGATAATTGTCATTTCTTGAAAAGGTAGAGTGAGTCATCTTTAAGTAGTTTTCAGTTCGAAGTGGTGTTTGACAATTTCAGCTAAAATAACCTTCAATCACACATCTATTGAACTTTGTAAATATCGAAGTCGGTAATTTGATGCGCAGCTGAAATAATTTAGTCCCCCTAGGTTCAGAATTGATGTTGGTGATTGTTTTAAAGCGCCCATAAATTAAATTAAACTTTTAACAAAATGTAACATGAATAAATCTCTATAATATGGTATTTCCTAACAATGTTTGAAAATCACGTTCAAAAAAATGTAAAAAATGAGTTGTCATTTGAAGATGAACTCGTTAGAAATGATCCGTTTCGGTTATTTCTGTCAAAAATATCGTGAAATGGAGATAAACAATAGAATATTTTGTCAAATTTAACTGTTGCAAGTTACCCCATAGTGGTTAACGAATATAATAATGATTTTTTACATTACTTAGTCGATAAGTTTATTAAACTTTTATTGTTGAGCTAAGCTTACTTTTAGGTACCCTAACTACAACCAAGGTCATCAGACTTATCGCACTTACCATAGGGGAGAGGTGAAACACGATTTTCATACTTGTTTTTATGGCATAAAATGAGCAAACCGTTTTAACAGTGTTGCTAAACAATAAACAAAGAAACAAAACTATTTTTTCCACTAAATCGATCCTTGGTATACATAATTCCTATAACCGAAATAGAAGGGCATACTAGTTTTCATTATTATTAGAAAATACTTCACATTTAGTGTATGCCATCGTGTTGCAAGTTACACCGCTGTTGCAAGTAACCCCGTTTGACGGTACCTTACATATATGCAGCAACTATATAAAGCCATTATTACATAAAAATCCGAAAAGGTCCCACTTGCCCTGTGAAACGGTGTAAATGAAGATCTGTTCCACTTTTCATAATATGCATAATATACAGAATTTAAAATTTTGAAACAATTTTAATGCCCATTACTAAGAAAAAATATACCAATAATGTCTTTTAGAAACATTGGAATTATAAAATTATTTATGTTTAGAATTTTTAGGCTTGACAAAACTAAACTAGCATTTTTTTAGGTCCCACTTGCCCCGGGGTACCTTAATGGTAATATGTTTTGAAGGCAAAATTTAAATTACATTAGTAGCTGGACAAATAGTTGTAGTCTTTCTCAAAAGAATCACAGCATATCACATACATCTTGCCAGTAGACAGTAATTTAAAGTTCTATTGACAAAAATCAAATCAACAGGAGTTTATTGCAATACTTTTTTCTTGCTTCACATTTTTTTTTGTTAAGTGAAATTTTTTGGGGGGCCCCTGAAATGTGGGGGCCCGGGGCACTGGCCCCTCTGCCCCCCCCCCCCCCCCTAAATCCGGTACTGCTTATAACAGACGCAATCAGCGTTCGAAGCTTCGGGTTGTAGAAACGTAGCCGAAGCTCGTTCGTGGACATTTCTCGTACATACATACATTTATTTGTTCAACATCATTAAGACAAGACATAATCAACAATAGTACGCCACAATACTGGGTTTGTGGCTGCTGCTCTCCATCCTCAGTCGCGCTCAATGCTCGCCAGGTTACGCTCCACCTGATCCGCCCATCGTGCTCTCTGCGCTCCACGCCTTCTTGTGCCAACCGGATCAGTTGCAAACACCAGCTTTGAAGGGTTGTTGTCCAGCATTCTTGCAACGTGCCCTACCCACCGTATCCTTCCGGCTTTGGCCACCTGGATGTTGGGTTCGCCGTAAAGTGCAGCGAGCTCGTGGTTCATCCTTCTCCGCCACACACCGTTCTTCGCACACCGCCGAAGATCGTCCTTAGCACGCGTCGCTCGAAAACTCCGAGTGCTTGCAGGTCCTCCTCGAGCATGGTCCATGTCTCGTGTCTGTAGAGGATCACCGGTCTTATCAGCGTCTTGTACATGATGCATTTGGTGCGTGGGTGAATCTTTTTCGACCGCAGTTTGTTCTGGAGCCCGTAGTAGGCCCGACTGCCGCTTATGATGTGCCTCCGAATTTCACGGCTCACGTTGTTGTCAGTCGTCAGTAAGGATCCGAGGTAGACGAATTCCTCCACCACCTCGAAGGTATCCCCGTCTATCGTAACATTACTACCCAGATGGATCCGGTCGTGTTCGGTTCCGCCTACCAGCATGTGCTTTGTTTTGAGACATTTACCACCAGTCCGACCTTTGCTGCTTCGCATTTCAGGCGGGTGTACAGCTCTGCCACCATTCCAACTGTTCTTGCAATAATGTCCATGTCGTCCGCAAAGCATACAAATTGACCAGATTTTGTGAAAATCGTTCCCCGGTTGTTGAACCCGTCGCGTCACATCACACCTTCCAGAGCGATGTTCAAAAGTAGGCATGAGAGTCCATCACCTTGTCGCAGTCCCCGGCGAGATTCGAAAGAACTAGATAGTTCACCCGAAACCTTTACGCAGTTTTGCACACCGTCCATAGATGCTGAAAGTACTAATGTTAGAATCGCTGCAGGAACTCTGCAGAGTTTTCGGAATGAATCCTCGAAGAAATTCCTGGACATATTTCTGTGGGAATGTTCAATGGTATACAGAGAGCAATTCCTGAACAAATCACTGCTGTAGTTCTTGTTAAGAAATACCTGTACACATTTCTGAATGTATATATTTTTTTAAACATTTTCTGAAAGATTTAATGAATGAATTTTGAAAGAATTTCTTAGTAATCCCTGTATAAAACTCTGAAGGAACTCCAAGAGAAATTCCCGAAGGATTTTCTGAACGATCCGTTGTCTAAAGTAATACCTAGCGAAGTTCCAGAAGGAGCCCATGGAAATTAAGCTAACAGACTAAGAGAAATCTTTGCAGCAATGAGAGAATATCTGAAGGAAGCCCTGAAATAGTTTCCCCAAGAATCCCTGGAAGAATTTTTGATGTAATGGAATTTCTGAAAATAAAAATGGTAAATTTTCGGACCGAAATAAACGGGGTAATTTCTGAGGAAACATGGAGCGCCTGAGGAAGGAATTCATAGGGAATTTCTTTAAATTACCCTTGGACAAAATCACTGAGTAATCTCATGTAGAATTTCTGAATCTCCATAGATATTTCTAATCTCTGTTTCTTTAAAAATTCTGAAAGACATTTCTTTGTATTTTTTTCTATCCAGCCGGGCGGAATCGATTCCGAGCGAGAAGCTCTTTTTTCCAAATATGGAAACGTAAAAAATGAAAAAAAAAGAAATAGATAGAATTTTTTTTTACACATTTGCAAAGGCACTCATACTGCGGGTATTTTTTTTTTGCATCAAGAGCTGATTACTCAGTGAGTAACTAAGGATAACCTCGATGGAACCACTCTTCTTTAGCTTCTTTTGAAACTCCTTATCCTGCAGCACTGGTCCTTTATCATTGTATTGCCTTTTCTTCTCTTAGCCGCGAGGGTGAAGCTTTACCTTCACTTCCGCTAGTTTAACTTGATGATGTTTGAACATTCTTCCCGTTTGGTCTAGGTGCTCATTCTCCTCCTGAAGTGTCTTCTCTTGCATACTTATTGAAAGTTATCATTTTTGTTTATTATTTCATTTAGATTAGCCAAAACCGGTGCTCGTATCCTACTACTACTCACTGCTTGTTTCATTTATCATTTAATATACCTACTCTTCTCGTTCAAGCTAAGTTTCCAGATCCCAAGTAGAGCACTCAAGTAAAATTCCTCCTTTTTCCGCAAGTAATTTTGACAACTGATCTATATGGGAAGAAATGTCACCTTTTCCTTGCGGAACAAGAACACGGACTATTTTTACGCGCAGAAAAGTGACAGCTTCATTTGACTTGCACGGGCAGCGTTACTGGCGTTTCACTTTTTTCCTTACTTGCCATCTGCGAATCGCTCAACTAATTTTAAAGCGGAATCATTACTTGATCATTACTTGCCCTATCTTTTTGCACAGTACGTACGAAGTGGAAACTAGCCATCATCCAGCAGTCAGCTTGCAAAGTTGTCATACCACGTTAGACCGGTCATCTATCTAAACCGTGCAGCCAGCTAAAAAAACATCCACAGGGAAAACAACGTTTGGATATTTTCCATTGCAATATTTTCTTATTGTTTAACACTCCCACTGCCATGCTATAAATCACTTACACCAACTGCCATGCCTCCCAAACAGTGGGAACGGTATTTTTCAACTGCTAATATCTCAGCCGTTTTTTATCCGATTTGCAAAATTTTTGAAGCTATGAATTTTCCCAGCCTTCTAGATGAATATAAAATTGTCATATTATGAATTTGACCAAAGGTCTATTTTTGAGTACTCAAAAACTCGGAGCAAGTACCTTAAAAAATACTGTTTTTCTGGAGCCATTCCGAATGTAAATTAGTTTCCACGCTTATTTTAATGTTGAATTGCCCATATTAATAAAACAAAATTATTGCAAAGAAATATATGGAGACACTCATTATTTAAGACTATAAAATCTTCACAAAATTACGTATAATACAGAAAATTTGTATATTCGATTTGAACTTTGTATTCATTGCGACAACCCCTGTGTTTTATTGCTTGAAATCAATCACGTGCACATGAGAAATCTTTTTCCAAACGATTGTGAAAAGTGTGAATCTCAGAAACTACATAATTTTCATAAAATCACGTATAATACAGGAAATTAGTATTTTCAGTTTGAACTTCACATTCATCGCGACAATCTCCATGTTATATTGCTTGAAAACAATCACGTGTACATAAGAATACATTTACAGATAAATGAGGACAAGTGTGATTCATAAAAACTACAAAATCTTCACAAAATTACGTGTAATACAGAAAATTTGTATATTCGGTTTGAACTTTACATTCATCGCGACAACCCCTGTGTTTTATTGCTTGAAAACAATCACGTGTAGATGAGAAAATTTTTTCCGAACGATTGTGAATAGTGTGTATTTTAGGAACTACAACATTTTCAAAAAATCACGTATATTACAGGAAATTTGTCTTTTCAGTTTGAACTTCACGTCCATCTCGACAACCCTTGTGTTTATTGCTTGAAAACAATCACGTGTACATTAGAAAACTTCTTCTAATCGATTGTGAAAATTGTGTGTTTTAGTAACTACAAAATTTTCACAAAATCACGTATAATACAGGGAATTCGTATTTTCAGTTCGAACTTTACGTTCATAGCGACAATCCTTGTGTTTTATTGCTTGAAAACAATCACGTGCACATAGAAAAACTTTTTCAAAGCATTTGTGAGAAGTGTGAATCATCAAAACTACAAAATCTTCACAAAATTACGTCACACTTAGAAAAAATCACCGACTTCGGTAATATTTTACCGAAATCTCAACCGTTAAGTTTTTTACCGGAAAAGTTCGGTGACGTTCACCGAACTTCGTTAAAATTTGACAGATAAACGATAACATTTTACCGAAATTTGGTATTTTTTACAGGATTTCGGTAAAAAAACCATTACCGAACGCTCAGCTGTTGAGATTTCGGTAAAAATTACCGAACGCGACTAGCTGTGTACAATACAGAAATGTTGTATATTCGGTTCGAACTTTACATTCATCGTGACAATCCTTGTGTTATATTGTTTCAAAGCAATCACGTGTATATAAGAATAAATGTACAGATCACTGGAAACATGGATTCCTACAATTTTTTTTTCTTTTAGGCATTCCTACAGAAATTTCTTCAAGTATTGTTGAGAAAACTTTCCGGGAATTTCCTAAGTAATTCCTCGGACCTGGTGTGATGGTTAGTTAAAGCACAGGCATTTCACCCCGAGGACCTAGGATTAAATCCCACTCCCGAAAAAACACAGACAATGTGAGTGAAGGGAAGTAAAGCGTGGGTCCCGAGATGAACTAGTCAAGGGCTAAAACTCTCGTTAATACAGACAAAAAAAAAATTCCTCATGGGATTGCTTATGAGATTCCTCATTGAATTTCTTCAGGAATTCAACCTGAGATTATTTCTTCTGTGTTTATTTCAGTAACAACTGCAGGAGTAATTTTTAAAATTCCTCCAAGAATTCCCCAGGAACTCTTTTAAGAATTTCTTTAGGACTTCTTCTTGGAATTCTTTCAGGAATTAATCCAGTACTTTCTCCAGGAACTTTTTATGGATTCCCTTAGGAATGCCTCTTGGAATTGCTTCCAGGATTCATCCTGGGGTTTCTACAGGAACGCCTGCAGGGATTCCTTCAGGAACTGCTACAGGGATTCATCCAAAAGTGCATCCACTCTTTCTACTATTAATTCAGGATTTCTCCAAAAATTCCATCTGTGATTTATTCAGGAACTTACCATGGGATTTCTCCACGAATTTGTTCAGGAATTCCTCTAAGAATTCTTCCAGTGATTTCTCTGGGAATTGTTACAGGGATTCCTCTAAAAACTCCTTCAAGGAATCCTACTGAAATGCCTCTAATTTTTTTATCATATTCCTCTAGGAATTCCTTCAGAAATGCTTCCAGGAATTCTTGTTGAGATTCCTCCAGGAGTTTCTCCAGAGATTCCTCAGGAAATCCCTACACGTTTTCCTCTAGGGTATCTTCCAGAAACTCCTCCAGGAATTTCCTCAAGGCTTCACTCGGTAATTCCTTCTGTGATTCTTTCTGGAACAACTTATTTTATAAATTCCCCCAGTAACTTTTCTTAGGATAGGTATAAATTCAGTACTTCCTTCGGGAACTGTTTAGGGATTCTCTTGGGAATTTCTTGGGATTCTTCAGGAATCCCTCTAGAGTTTTCTTCAGGAACTGCTATATGGTTTCCTCCAAGAATTCCATCAGGAATTTCCCTAGGACTTCCTACAGGATTTTTTTCAGTAATTATTCAGAGGATTCCTTCAAGGGTTTTTCCAGATACTCCTACAGGAATTCCTCCAAAGATTTCTCCAGGAATTTATTCAAGGGTTCCTCCAAGAATTCCACTACGAATTCTCCTCGGCATTCTTCCAGGAACTTATTCAGGGATTTTCCAGGGATTCCAACTTGGATTCATGAAGAAAATTTTCCAGGGTTCTTTTCAGCGATTCCTTCAGGGATCCCTCCTGATATTCCTCCAGGAATTCATGCAGGCATTCCTCAAATACAGGAAAATTCTCCAGAAAATTCACCAGGAATTGATCTAGAAATTCCTCCATAAATTCTGTCAATTTCTCTATGGAATCCTTCAGGGATCCCTTCAAAAATTCTTCAACGATTATCTCTAGGAAGACCCTTTGAAATTTTTCCAGGGATTCCTTCAGGAATTCTTCCAGATTTTCCTCCAGTAATTGCTGCAGCGATTCCTTCAGGAATTCTGCAAACAGAATTCTTCCAGAAACTTCTTCGGGGATTTCTGCACGAATTTCTCTAAGGATTCCTCCAGGGATTTTTCAAAAATTCCCTTGAAGATTTCTTCATGAATTCCTCCAGAAATTCCTCTAGAAATTCCTCAAGGAACTTTTCAAGATTTTTACAAATTTTTACAAAAAAAATCTCACAGAGTTCCTTTAGAGATTCCTCCAGAAATTCATCCAATAATTATTTCAATGATTCCTCTAGGGGATTCCTCCAGGTAATCTTCCAGATATTCCTCCGGAAATTCTCACAGAAATATCTCCAGGAATTCCTCTAGGATTTAGTCTAGGAATTGCTCCAGGAACTTTTTCAGGAAAATCTCCAGGAAATGCCCCAGAAATTTCTTCAGGAGTTGATACAAAAATTGCTCCTGGACATTCTTCAGAAATTATGTCAGCAATTTCTCCAGGAATTTCTCTAGAAAATCCTTTAGGAATTTCTTCAAAAATTTTTGCAGGAAATTCTCCAGGAATACCTTAAGGATTTTTTAGGAATTCCTTCAGGCATTTCTCCAGGAATTACTCCAAATTTCAAGAATTGTTTCAATGATTCCTCCTGGGATTTCACCATGAATTCCTCCAGGGCGTTTCTCAAGAATTCCTCCAGGAAATCCTTCGAAGATTCCTCCAAGAAATACTTCAAAGATTCATCCAGGAAATCGTTCAGAAATTCCTCTAAGAATCTTCTAGGGATTTCTTCAGAAATTCTTCCAGGATTTTTTCCAGGGTTACTTTCAGGAATTCCTCTAGAAGTTCCTCTAGGAGTTGCTTCAGGAATTCCTCCTGGGATTTCTCACAAATTTCTCTAAGGATTCCACTAGGCATTAGTTCAGTAATTCCTACAAAAATTTCTCCAGGAATCCCTTCAGAAATTCCTCTAGAAAATCCTTCAGAAATTTCTCAAGGGATTTTTTCAGAAAAATAAATTTTCCAGATTTCCTTTAGAGATATCTCCAAAAATTCATCCAATAATTCTTTCAAGAATTTCTCTAGAGATTCATCCAGGAATTCCTTCATGGATTCCTCCAACACTTCTCACAGGAATACTTCTAGGAATTCCTCCAGGCATTCCTTCAGGATTTTATCAAGGAATTGCTCCAGGAACTCCTCCGGGAATAACTCCAGGAATTTTTTCAGGAATTCTTCCAGGAAATGCTCCTGGACATCTTGCAGATTTCAGATTTTTCCAGAGATTCTTCCGGGAAATTCTTCGAAAATTCATCCAGGAAATCCTCCAGAAATTCCTCTAAGGATTCTTCCAGGAAATCCTTCTGAAATTTCTCAAGGGATTTTTCTAGGAATTTCTCCAGAAATTCCTTCCAGAATTCCTCTGGATATTTCACCAGGAGTTGCTCCAAGAGCTCCATCAGGTATTTATCCAGGAATTGCTACTGGGTCTCATCCAAGAATTCCTCAGGGGGTTACGCCAGGAATTCATTTGAAAGTTGCTCCATGCATTCCTTCTGGATTCTCTCTAGAGATTTTTCCTGGAATTGCTTCAGACATTCCTCCAGGAATTCCTTCACGGATTACTCCAAGAATTTCGTCAGAGGTTCCTTCAGTAATTCCTCCAAGACTTTCTCTAGAAATTCCTTAAGAGATTTCTTCAAAAACTTTTCTAGGGATCCCTCCCATAATTCCTTCAGGATTTTTTTTAAGAAATTACTCCAAGGAACCCTCATGAAATTTATTTAGGATTTTTTCTAGGAATTTTTCAAGAGATTTCTTCACAAATTTCTCGATGGACTCCTCCCAGATTTTATCCAATAATTCCTCTTGATATACTTTTAGATAATACTCCAGGGATTCCTTCGGAAATTCTTACGGCATTTTTCCTGGAAGTCTTCCAGGGATTGCTCGTGGAATTCTACAAGTGATATCTTCAGAAATTCCTCTCAGGTTCTTTTCAGAAATGTAGTAAGAAGTTCCTTCAGAAATTTCAGAAATTCTTCAGTCATCTTTTGCAGGGATGTATTCACGAATTTCTCCAGGGTTATTTGATATTTTTTTTTATTATTTCAACAATTTCTGGCAGAATTTATGCAGCGAATAGTATTGGACGATAATTTAATAAAGATGCATACAAGAACCAGGAAATTATCCAAGGATTCTTTCAGTAATCCCTCCAGCAGTTTCTTCAGAAGTTTACTCAGCGATTCCATTACTAATTCTTTCAATAAGCGAGACTATTAGTTCTCCAGGAAATCTTCCAAGCAACACACATGCCACTAAAAAGTCACGGCAGGGCAGGTTTTAGATTATGCAGATACAGTGACTTACTATAAACATCTAGATTCTTAAATGCGAAAAGTGCTTTCATACATTTCTCCAGGGAATCCTGTAGGAATTCACCCACGAAAGACTCTTTCGGAATTCTCCCATAAATTCATCCCGAAATTTCTCTCAAAAATGCAGAGAGATTTCAGCAAGGATGTACTCGGAACAATTCAACTGAAGGGTATTTCAAAATAATTTTGCAAAGAGGATGCCGCTACGAACGTTTTCACCAAAAATAAAACAAAATCTGTATTTTACGTAATTTCGTGAAGATATTATAGTTCTAATAGTTCCTCATTCTCACAATCATTCTAAGAATGTATTCTTATGTACTTGATTATTTTCATGCAAAAAAGCAATAAGGTTGTCACGATCAATGCTGAGCTCGAACTTAAAATACATTTACCTTGCATTATAGCAGTGGTTTTCAACCAGGGGCTAATTCCCCCATAGGGGGGAATTTCGTTCTTTCATACGGGGAATTGCCAATTCAAGAATATTATCTTATGATTTTATCTAAAGAACGAAGAAACAATTTTCAACATTGAAAATTTTCAGTGTATCGTGAATCATCGTCGTCAAAATGTAAGTGTACACTCTCAGAAAAAAAAAACATGTAAATTTAAGTTCACTTGAATGCACATAAAAGGAGCGGCCCGTTTGACACTAATTTACGTCTTCTATCACAAATTGTGGCTTCGTAGTCGTGCGGCTAGTGCCACCAAGCATTTAGTCGCATCGTGCTAGGAGCGCGGGTTCGATTCCCGCCGCAGCTGTCAGGAAAAGTTTTCGGCTGTGCCACTGGGCGTTGCATGCTAGTCCGTTGTCTAGTGTCGTGCTTCCTTCAAAGAACGAATAGTTCACTGGAAGTACTAAACGTGTCCGTGTCTTTTTTTTAAAATAAAGTCGAGCTAGCAATCGCTAGAGCTGAAGCGAGAGATAAAACATGTGTAAGTAAAACCCTGTATTTCACGTATTTTTTTGAAGATTTTGTAGTTTTCAAGAATCATACTTATCATGCGCATGTGATTGTTTAAAAAAATAATACCCAGGGGTTGTCGCGATGAATGTTGAGTTCCAACCACAAATACAAACTTCCTGTATGTTATACGTAAAATTGTGAAAACTGTGCAGTTTTTATGATTCATACTTCTCCCTATCGCTGTGGAAATGTATTCTTATGTATGTATGTGATTGTTTTGAAACAATGAGAGACATGGATTGTTGCGACGGACGTGAAGTGTAAAACTGAAAATACAAATTTTTCAGTATTTCACGTAATTTTGTGTTTTTTTTTAGATCCTAAGATTTACACATTTCACATTCGTTTTGAAAAAGTATTCTTATGCACATGCGATTGTTCTCAAGCAATAAAACACAGGGGTTGTTACGGCAAATGTGAAGTTCGAACCGAATATACTTATTTTCTGTATTAAACGTAATTTTGTGAAGATTTTTCATTTTTTACGATTCACACTTCTCACTTTCGCGTTGAAAAGTATTCCTATGTACACGTGATTGTTTTCAAGCAATAAAACACAGGGGTTGTCGCGATGAATATAAAGTTCAAACCGAATATACAAATTTTCTGTATTGTACGTAGTTTTGTAAAGATTTTGTAGTTTTCATGATTCACACTTGTCCCCATTTATCTGTAAATGTATTCTTATGTACACGTGATTATTTTCAAGCAATATAACATGGGGATTGTCGCGATGGACGTAAAGTTCAAACTGAAAATACTAATTTCCTGTATCATACGTGATTTTATGAAAATTTTGTAGTTTCTGAGATTCACACTTTTCGCAATCGTTTGGAAAAAGATTTCTCATGTGCACGTGATTGGTTTCAAGCAATAAAACACAGGGGTTGTCGCGATGAATACAAAGTTCAAATCGAATATACAAATTTTCTGCATTATACGTAATTTTGTGAAGATTTTATAGTCTTAAATAATGAGTATCTCCATATATTTCTTTGCAATAATTTTGTTTTATTAATATGGGCAATTCAACATTAAAATATGCGTGGAAATTAATTTACATTCGGAATGGCTCCAGAAAAACAGCATTTTTAAGGTACTTGCTCCGAGTTTTTGAGTACTCAAAAATAGAACTTTGGTCAAATCCATAATTTGAAAATTTTATACTCATCTAGAAAGCTGGGAAAATTCATAACTTCAAAAATTTTGCAAATCGGATGAAAAACGGCTGAGTTATATCAAGTTAAAATTACCGTTCCCACTGTTTGGGAGGCATGGCAGTGGGAGTGTTAAGAATTAGTCTTGAAATCTCTCCAGGTCATTATTTTAAAAGCTTTCATAAAACCTGTATTTCTCAGGAAATTTCAAAATATGATACGGACGAATTTCACGAGAAATTTGATAACTACAATCGCTGGAATTGTATATGAACCTAGTTTCCCTTATATCTCTTTGAAGTGTACGTACAGTTTTTCAAATTTCATCATAAACTGCAGGAAAAAAACTGGCAATACCGAGGTTGCAGAAAAGATACCATCCTTACCAAATTACAGAATAATATGAATAACATTGATGCATAAAATAAACATACACATAATTCGTATTTCACTTAGGAAAAGTGTATGTGCACTTCCTGATATGCACAAGCACCATTCATCCATCCATTCGTCTGCTGTATCCAGTAGTGCCCATCCGAATGCTATTCACTTACAACTTGCTGCCTGCCACCTCAACCACCCACCCTCAGACAGACTGCAACAGCAGGGAGCACAACCACATCGGCTGCACTCCCGAGGGAGCAAGACATCTTCTTCATCTGCTCCTGGTCCAGCTTCATCCGGCTTCAAGGAGCAGGCAATCCGGAGATAACACCATACTTTTTCCTGACCACCTCTTCTCGTCGGCACACTTTTCTCCCAAGCGCGGCGGCCGGGCAAGTCTCGACTCGATACGGATAGCTTTGAGTATTTCATCATCTTTCCAAGCTGAAGGATTTCTGCACAAACTAAAGAGTCAGTAGCTATGGCAGCACCGCTGACCTCAGGGTGCGGTCACACCATCAGGACTTATGATCTTCTGCTTCTCCTTCTTCTTCAGGCCTCACAAAGGGCTGCTCATACCCATAATGAAAAGATGAAATCAAAGAGCATGTGAATGCTAAGCTATGATACCCCGTAGTACGCTGGCTGGCTGGCTGGCTGGCTGGCTGACTGATGCCACTTCTTGTTTCGTAAGGATGGTCGACTCGTCTAAGTGGGAAGAAGTCGGTAGCCAGCAGCGGATGAAGATGGAGATATGCTTGTTTCGTTTGCTGGAAGCTGCATCTTGCATCTATGGAGCTTCAGGGTTGGTTCCGTTGTGTGGCCTCGAAATACGGATCTGATACATGGCAATTGTTTTATTTTATTAGGGAAGCTTCAAATGTGTTTCAAGTTATACCGACACTCCAATTTCTGCATTTCATCTCTTTCTTCGATCTTCAAATTTCTTCAAAAAATATAAATCTAATCTTATGAATCCCAACGAGTACATCCCTGAGTTAACACATATCTTTTGAAGCTACCCGAACGTGATGGCAGCAGGCAGTAGTCAATGAGGAAAACCCTCTTCTGTCTCTCTTCAGGCTGCCCACCGGCGAACGCTACTGCCACTTATATGAGGAAGTAATAAATATAACACTTGAAGATCATAATATTCTGCTGCGCACTTTTCAATGCGGAGCTGATGCTGCTGCTGCTGCACTCGTGTGAACTAAATGAACTCTCGCTCGCCGTATCTCATACATGCACCAAGGGTCTGTAGTAATACAGCAACAGAGAAGTAGCCGAGTTCGGGATCCGGCAGGATGCTTGAATGGAAATCCTTACTGCTGGCGGCTACTCGGTGGTGTGCATTCTGCTATTGATATTGCTGTGGCCTTTCAGCTCGGAACAGAATCTCATTTTCCTGGGAAAGGAATCCACTACTTGGTATAGACACAGGTTTCCCTGTGAGTACGCAGTAGCAAATGCCTGGGAAAAACTAGCGTGCAATGATGTGTGGAATAACGAGCAGCGTAATCGATGGGCGGATGAGTGGGAAGCATATTGATGTATCCTGTTCGGCTCAATTTACAACGAGGTAATCTGTATGGCAAACATAACACAGAAAGAACACGGCGTCTGCAATCAGCAGTATGACTTGGTATTACCGTGAATAATTCAATGACGAGTTGTACTTGTCTCCTTCTTTCTGTCGTAGCGTCCCAACTGAATCATATATTGCTTCCCAACAAACTGCACTGTACTAGGCAAGCCCGTGCAGAATAAAGGGGGGGGGGGGTGGGATGAGTGAATGATACTCTCCCCCCATTACCGACGCTCCAGACACTAGGTACCCCTCCGGGTTCCGGGTCATTTGGCCGAATGCCATTTAGTTGAATGCCGTTTGGCCGAAACTCATACTTACCTTACCGGTCAGGCTAAGGCCGGGGTGGCCTCTGCTGTACATAGTAGCCGCCTCCATTCCACTCGGTCCATGGCTGTTTGTCTCCAGTTCCGCACTCTGCGTAGGGTCCGCAGATCGTCCTCCACTTGGTCGACCCACCTAGCTCGCTGCGCTCCACGTCGTCTTGTACCGGTCGGATGACTCTCGAGAACCATTTTAGTCGGGTTGCTATCCGACATCCTGATGACGTGACCCGCCCACCGTAGCCTCCCGATTTCGCGGTATGGACGATGGTTGGTTCTCCCAGCAGCTGATGCAGCTCGTGGTTCATTCGCCTTCTCCAGGTCCCGTCTTCCATCTGCACTCCGCCGTAGATGGTACGCAACACCTTCCGTTCGAAAACTCCAAGGGCGCGTTGGTCCTCTGCACGTAGGGTCCATGTTTCGTGCCCATAGAGGACGACCGGTCTAATCAACGTTTTGTAGATGGTTAACTTCGTGTTACGGCGAACTTTATTCGATCGTAGAGTTCTGCGGAGTCCAAAGTAGGCACGATTTCCTGCCACAATGCGCCTCTGAATTTCTCTGCTGGTGTCGTTGTCGTCGGTCACCAGTGAGCCCAAGTACACGAATTCTTCAACCGCCTCGATTTCATCACCGTCGATATAAATTCGGGGTGGCGGGCGCGGTGATTCCTCCCTGGAGCCCTTTGCCATCATGTACTTTGTCTTCGACACATTAATGACTAATCCGATTCGCCTGGCTTCCCTCTTTAGTCGGATGTACGTTTCCGCCATCGTCTCAAATTTACGAGCAATAATATCAATATCATCGGCGAAACCAAGCAGCTGAACGGACTTCGTGAAAATCGTCCCACTCGTGTTTATCCCCGCTCTTCTTATTACACCCTCCAAAGCAATGTTGAACAGCAAGCACGAAAGACCATCACCTTGCCGTAACCCTCTGCGAGATTCGAAGGGACTCGAGAGTGTCCCTGATACTCGAACTACGCACATCACTCGATCCATCGTCGCCTTGATCAACCGTATCAGTTTATCCGGGAATCCGTATTCGTGCATAATCTGCCATAGCTGCTCTCGATCGATTGTATCATACGCCGATTTGAAATCGATGAACAAGTGGTGTGTGGGCACGTTGTATTCGCGGCATTTCTGCAACACCTGGCGGATGGCGAACATCTGGTCCGTTGTAGCGCGTTCGCCCATAAATCCAGCCTGATATTGCCCCACGAACTCTCTTGCAATCGGTGATAGACGGCGGCATAAAATTTGAGAGAGTATCTTGTAGGCAGCGCTCAGTAGTGTGATCGCGCGGTAGTTCCCGCAATCCAACTTGTCGCCCTTTTTGTAGATGGGACACACGATACCTTCCATCCATTCCTCCGGTAATACTTCCTCCTCCCAAATCTTGGTAATGACCCAGTGTAGTGCTCTTACCAGTGCTTCTCCACCGTATTTTAGAAGCTCGCTTGGTAGCTGATCTGCTCCAGCGGCTTTGTTGTTTTTCAACCGGCCAACCTCCTCCTCAATCTCTTGAAGGTCAGGGGCCGGAAGTCTTTCGTCCTGTGCACATACTCCTAGATCTGTTACCACGCCACCTTCGGTACTTGCAACGTCGCCATTGAGGTGCTCATCGTAATGCTGCCGCCACCTCTCGACCACCTCACGCTCGCTCGTGAGAATATTCCCGTGATTATCTCGGCACATGTCGGCTTGTGGCACAAAGCCTCAGCGCGAGCGGTTCAGCTTCTCGTAGAACTTTCGTGTGTCCTTAGCGCGGTACAGCTCTTCCATCGCTTCGCGATCTCGTTCTTCCTGCTGGCGCTTCTTCATCCGGAAGACTGAGTTCTGCCTGTTCCGCGCCTGTTTGTAACGTGCCTCATTCGCTCTCGTACGGTGTTGCAGTATTCTCGCCCATGCTGCATTCTTCTCGTTTTTTCAACTGTTCACATTCGCCGTCGTACCAGTCGTTTCTGTGATTCGGAGTCACGAAGCCTAGTGCTGTAGCCGAGGTACTACCTATGGCGGATCGTATGTCCCTCCAGCCATCTTCAAGTGTAGCTGCGCCAAGCTGCTCTTCCGTTGGTAGGGCCACTGCTAACTGCTGCGCGTAGTCTTGAGCCACTTCTACGTTACGAAGTTGCTCGATGTTGAGCCGCGGCGTTCGACTTCGACGCGTGGTGATAACTGT
Organism: Aedes albopictus; assembly: GCF_035046485.1. Classification (NCBI taxonomy): domain Eukaryota; kingdom Metazoa; phylum Arthropoda; class Insecta; order Diptera; family Culicidae; genus Aedes; species Aedes albopictus. Next base: position 477,481,892 of record NC_085137.1, on the reverse strand, counting down.
CGAAAGTTTTGAGCGCATGCATACAGCGACTAAGTAGTGATCCGAATCTATATTCGCACTGCGGTATGTGCGGACGTTGGTTATATCCGAGAAGAATTTACCGTCGATTAGAACGTGGTCGATTTGGTTTTCTGTTTGATGGTCGGATGATCTCCGGGTGGCTTTGTGGATATCTTTGCGGGGAAAGAAGGTGCTTCGGACTACCATACCACGGAAGGCTGCAAAGTTAAGCCGAAACTCAATAAGAACCAATTATAAAAAACCCTAATTAATCCACCTAGCGGTGATGGTGCCTTTCTCGTGCTTTGAAATATCCTTTCAACAAAACTCGAGCGACATGTTGATGACATTGACATAAATATAAAATGAAAACTGCTTGGTAAATCTACTCAATATGGATACATTTTATATTAGCATAACATCTAATATTCAGAAAATATAAGACAACGATCCAAAACTCAAACCAAACAAGTGTCATGAAGCCGCCAAATTTTGAAACGTCATTTTAGATTTTCCGGTCATCATTTTATGACTGCGGATATCTACCCCAACTAAACTAACCGCCATCTTGAACATTGAGACACCATCTTGGATGTTCTGGTATTCATTTTTGGACTCTGCAACTAAAATTACATAAAATAGTCGCCGTATTGAATTTTGGCATGTCGTTTATGATTTTCTGGTTATCAGTTTTGGACGAAGACCGGCATTCTTCCCCATTCAAACTATAGTCATATTGCAGACCTTGTGAAACAGCGCACAGCTTGGGTTTTCTGATTACAAATTTTGAATTCTGGACATATTTTCATACAAAATATGCCCATAATGCAAGAATTAAAAATCCTATAAAATAGGCACTAACTTGAATACTGGGCCATTATCTTGGACTTTGGACCGCTATTTTGGATACTCTGGTGGACTCCAAACAAATTTCCCATACCAAATACACTTATTTTACATAGTTTTAGAGCTCAAAATTCCTTAAAACAGCCACCATCTTCTGTTGACGCGATCAAATTTTTATTTTTCCATTCAACGTTGACCAATCCTGCTATAACTTTACACCTTAGGAATCTGAAATGGTACGATTTGATGAGATCGCTTTAGTTTTGTCTATATTTTGTTCTCATATATGAGAACTTAGACCTAATTGTCACTGTTGTTCATACCTAATGTTTATCAGGCCATTAAACAAAGCCACGATTTAATTTTTCACATGAACGTTGATTCTGCTACACAACAGCTAGTCTCTAATGTGATCTAAGGCAATTTTCTTGCTAACCGTTCATTAGATTATCAAAAAATCTGCGATCTGATGTGTCGTATGCAAGGATGGGAACACTCACTTTCAAAGAGTTACACTCACTTGCTGTTTTCTTATCTCAGAAGCGTGCTATCAAGAAACAATGTATGGACAACTTTTGTCTTGTGATTTTGTCTAAAAGTTTGCCGAATAGAGTAAAGGTCGCACCCGCATACCGAAGTCGTGAGGGAGCTGCGAAGACAACTCTCCACAAGGTGAATGTAAATTACACTCACCTCGTGGAGAGTCGCTTTCACAGTTCTGTCACGACTTTGGTAAGCGTGTGCGACCCCTACTCTCTTCGGCAAACTTTTAGACAAAACCACAAGGTAAAAGTCGTCCATAGATCGTTTCTTGATTGCACGCTTCTGAGCTGAGAAAATAGCAAGTGAGTGTAAATCTTTGCAAGTGAGTATTCCCATCCCTGGTCGTATGTATGGGTTTGGTTCATATTTACACTTGATAATTTCCGGTGGGATAGTCGGATCTGATTCCATGAGTTATGGACCATGACACTACCGGTTCACGGTGTCAAAATTTTGATTATTATCGAACTTTCATGTACCTCGGATTTTTTCGAAAATGATTAGTTTTTGGGCTATATATTCATAATCGGACAACTAGAAAATATTTCATCGGCGAAAAATTTGCCATACATTTTGTATGGGACGTTTTTTGGGCTAAAATAGTAATTATTAATTTTTAGTATGGAAAATAGCCAAAAACTCAGCTAACTCAAATATTCCCCGATAGAATATTTTCAAATTTTGAATTTATACATTATAGCCGAAATTTCAACATTCTATTAAGAAAAATCCAAGGTACATGAAAGTTCGATAATAATCAAAATTTTGACACCGTGCGGTTGTCCCAATTATGGTCTGATAATATTTTATTGCTATTTATTCACCTTTACCTAATCACCGCGATGTGATATATCACATGAATGGGTTTGATTCACTTTTACTTCTAACCACTTTCGAAGCCACAGCTGAACCCACAACACTACCGGGAATCTAATGTGGTCTGACCCTATTTTTCCATCAGGTTGTCGATAAGTCGTGATCAGTCTTCGTTCTACTGCTCGTGTTGTGTGTAGGTAAGAGGTAACGATAGCGCACGAATGTAACAAAGCCGACTGACACCCGACTGCGGCAACGAAATGAAGGTAGTAAAAAGTGTCGAATGTTTACAAGACTGGTCGTGATTTGATGTACCGCATCCATGGGTTTGGTTAAATTTTACATTTTACTACCCGGATCTGATTCCGGGTAACTACTGGCTGAACCAAATGTGGTCTAACATTATTGTCTTGTTAACTGCTCATCGGTTAACCAAACACGCTGCAAATTGAAGGTGTCACATGCAGGGTTTGACAATTTCGACGGGACTCTCTGAACCAATTCCGGACCACTACCAGTGACGTAAGGCTATTTTCTAGCTAAATGTTCATTAGGTTATCGCAAAAGCCACGATTTGATGTGTCACATGCCTGGATTTGGTTCACTTTTACATTTGGCCTCTTCCGGCCACTCAAAACCGATTCCGAAACACTTGCTGACCGTTCATTAGGTAATCTAAAAAGCCGCTATTTGATGTGACGCATGTACGGGTTTGTTTTTCTTTCAGATTTAACCACTTCGGCGGGAACCCCGGAACGGGTTCCGGAACACTAATAGTTCAGGTATGATCTGAGATGGTTTTCCTGCTCATTGTCCATTAGGTCATCGAAAATGCCGTGGTTTGATGTGCCGCATGCATGGGTTTGGTTCAATCGTATATTTGGCCACTTCCAGCGGGACGCCTAGAACCGGTATCGGAACACTACCGGTTCAGATATGATCTGAGACTATTTTTCTGCTTACCGCTCATCAGGTTATCGAAAATGCCGTAGTTTGATGTGTCGCATGCATGGGTTTGGTTCACTTGTATATTTGGCCACTTCCAGCGGGACGACTAGAACCGGTTCCGGAGCACTACCGGTTCAGATATGGTCTGAGATGATTTTTCTGCTCATTGTCCATCAGGTCATCTAAAATGCCGTGGTTTGATGTGTCGCTTGCATGGGTTGGGTACAATTGTATATTTGGCCACTTACAGCGGGACGCCCAGAACCGGTTCGGGAACACTACCGGTTCAGATATGGTCTGAGACTATTTTTCTGCTTACCGCTCATCAGGTTATCGAAAATGCCGTGGTTTGATGTGTCGCATGCATAGGTTTGATGCATTTTCATATCTGATCCCTTCCTGGGGTACCGTTCCGGAACACCTAAATGGCCATATCTCCGGAACGGCTGAACCGATCCGAACCATTTTCAATAGGAAACAATGGGATCAGATTCCGCGTCGAATGAACCGTCGGTCATTGAAATCGGATGAGGTTTACTGCCAAAAAGTGATGTGAGTTTTTTTGTACACACATACACACACACATACACAACACACACACATACACACACACAGACATCATCTCAATTCGTCGAGCTGAGTCGATTGGTATATAAGACTTGACCCCTCCGGAGGCTCTATCAAATTTTCGTTTTTGGAGTGAACATATAGCCTTTCGGTACACCTTGGTGTACGAGAAAGGCAAAAAGAAAAAACCCAGATTAATCCACCTAGTGGTGATAGCGCCTTTCTCGTCGAATATATACTCATGATCTTTACGTCGACATAAGCTGATCCTGAGAACACTTATACGCTTAATACGATTCATGTAAAATTTGACCACCTTATGAACCAAATTGTGCACAGTAATTTTAGACGCAAAAGAAGATTGGAAAAACTTTATTCAGTGTTGATGCTTTATATTAACACCACAGGAATTTGAAATGGAGTGGTTCGATGAGATTACTTTGGTTACGATTTTATTCTCTTGTACATATATGAAGACTTTGACTATTTCTTCACTTTTAATCTAACCCAACGTTTACCAGGCTATCAAAAAAGCCACCATTTGATTAATTGATAACATTGGGTTTGTTCACTTTCATAATTCCACTATTTTAAGTGCCGCATGCTTGGGTTTGGTTCAATTTTACGTTTGACCATAGAGACGAACCAGCCAAGGGCTGAAAGTCTCTCTAATAAAGACAAATCAATCAACGTTTGACCATTTCCGGCGGACACCTGGAACCGATTCCATGGCACTACCGGTTGTCCCAAATATTGTATGGATATTGCTATTTTCTTGTCAACTGGTTATCACGCTGCCCTAAAAGCCGCGAATTGATGTGTTCCATGGGCGTCACGCTGAAATTGGGAATTTTCGAAGCTCCCCCTCCCCTTTTCGTACGGGTTTTTCCTATACTTAACCCGGGAGCGGTCGCATCGTGTACTGAGTACACGCACCGTGAAAAAAGCTCACTTGTAGTACAAAGCGTGTGCGTAGTGTCGCTGAGGGTGGCTGAAGACGCGACTGCTCGAGGGTTAAAATAGCTTGTCAGACTTTCCGACGAGACACCCTGAACTGGTTCCGCAATACAACTGTTAGTCTCCAATGTGGTCTGAGTTCTACTTCCTTAATAACTGGCCATCAGGGTATTGGAAAAGCCTTGATTTGATGTGTCGCATGCATGGGTTTGGTTCTCTTTTATATTTGGCTACTTCCGTTGGGACCCCCCGGAACCGGTTCCGGAACACTACCGGTTCAGATATGGTCTGATACTGTTTTCCTGCTAACCGTTCATCAGGTTATCGGAAATGCCGCTGTTTGATGTGTCGCATGCATGGGTTTGGTTCTCCTTTATATTTGGCCACTTCCATCGGGACCCCACGGAAACGGTTCCGGAACATTACCGGTTCAGATATGGTCTGATACTGTTTTCCTGTTAACCGTTCATCAGGTTATCGGAAATGCCGCTGTTTGATGTGTCGCATGTATGGGTTTGGTTCTCCTTTATATTTGGCCACTTTCGTCGGGACCCCACGGAACCGGTTCCGGAACACTACCGGTTCAGATATGGTCTGATACTGTTTTCCGGCCAACCGCTCATCAGGTTATCGGAAATGCCGCTGTTTGATGTGTCGCATGCATGGGTTTGGTTCACTTTTATATTTGGCTACTTCCGTCGGGACCCCCCGGAACCGGTTCCGGAACATTGCCGGTTCAGATATGGTACTGTTTCCCTGCTAACCGTTCATCAGGTTATCGGAAATGCCGCTGTTTGATGTGTCGCATGCATGGGTTTGTTGCATTTTCATGGCTGACCCCTCCCAAGGGTACCGGTCCGGAACACCTAAATGGCCATAACTCCGGAACGGCTGGACCGATCCGAACGATTTTCAATAGGAAACAATGGGAATATATGCCGCGTCGAATGAACCATGGGTCATTAAAATCGGTTGAGGTTTACTACCAAAAAGTGATGTGAGTTTTTTGTACACACACATACACACATACACACATACACACATACACACACAGACATCACCTCAATTCGTCGAGCTGAGTTGATTGGTATATGTGACTCGTCCCTCCGGACCTTCTATCAAAAAGTCATTTTTGGAGTGAACATATAGCCTTTCCAGTACACTTAGTGTACGAGAAAGGCAAAAAGTATTGAAAAATTCAAAATATCAACCTCTATTGAAAAAAATCTTAAACCATTGGAAAATTATATCTTGAAAACATTGTTTTCCTTAAACAAATGAAAAGTCTCTGGAATGGTATTTGAGTTTTAAAGAGATTCTACAATTCCATAAGAGTATCCCAAAGTGATTCACAATCTTAATGCTCGAATTAATGTGTTATCAATAGTCAAATTCCCAATAGAATACAGTATTTAACGAAAAAAAAATATAAATCTATGGTTTAGTTAAAAAAAAATAATATAGGTTCTCCATATTTGATGATTTTCTCGTGTTCTATTTGAGCATAAATTTTATACTATCGTTAAGTTCTGGACCGTATACATATAAAACAATTATAAACGAGTGAAATAAATGATAAGCTCTAAAAATAATAGAGAAGACTATCAAATTACATTACGGCTATTGTTTTTATTCTTTTTTAATCTAATTTAAATTTTGTAGAACTGCGGGGAAGCCCCGCAAAGAAACCATAACAGGCATCCCGAAAGAAAACCTTGGAAAATCCCGGGTCATTTCTTGGCAGGAACCCCGGGATGATTACATGAAAGAATCCATAAGTAAACCCTGAAATAATCTCAGAACGAGTCCCTTGGTAAATCCAGGAAAAATGCCTGAAAGAAGCCCTGAAGGAACGTAGGAAATATCTACGAATCCCAAGAGGAATCCCTTAAGGAACCCAGAAAGGATTCCTGCATAAATAATTTAAATAATCTCGTTTAGGTACCTCGAAAGAAACTCGAGGAAAATCCTTCAAAGAATCATGGCCGAAATCAATACAGAAAAACCCGGGAAGAATCGATGATGGAATGGAGGGAAAAGTCTCTGAAGGCATCCGTGAACATGGGCTTAGCCAGAGGGGCAGAGAGGGGGGCGTGCCCCCCCTTGCCGCCAGATTTATTTTTTAATATCGAGCAAACTCAAAGATTATATATATTTCAGAGTTCCAGAAAAAAAAATATCACAGAACTAAATTATTCTAATAATTGAGGTTTTTATCCACAATTATCAAACTTTTTTAGTCGAGAACCACGGGACATTTCGCCAAGTATTTCTCTAAGAGAACCACTACAATCTTATCATAAAATTTTACCAAAAAACAAGCTTGGATGAATGGCTAAATTTTGTGATATTTATTCATGGAATACAAAAACAGCACAGCATGTAAAATTTTCAAGATATACCGGAACCAGTTCCGGTACGACCTTGTAGAGTCATATGCTACTATAGAGTGCAGTTATGTGCTACTGCTATACGAATTTTCACTTCTAAATTTAAACAAACGTCATACTAAAAGCAAAATACCTGGGATTTCTTTAGAAGTTCTTTCAAGGAAACTTCAGAAATTCCTTTAAGCATTTATTCAAGAACTTTTCAGGGATTTTTTCAGAAATTCCAAAAGGGACTTCTCCAGGAGTTTTTTATTCGTGAATTATTTCATGGGCATCTTGCAGTAGGGTGGGGCTAATTTCAAAAAATCTCTCCGATATATGATTTCCCAAGTGGAAAGTGATCTACTAGTCGAAATAAGTCAGCTGTACAAAAATGAGCGATTTCGGTTGATATTTAGGGGTGGCGCAAAGGGTTCAAGTGAAATTTTTGCTAGAACAAACTTTCAAAAATCATTTCAAATTTAATTTTCAAACTTATTTTTTCTAGACTAAATCGGTGATTCTAGAACCCAAATGGGCCAAATTTGTGCTCAAAATTGCGATATCTCTACTGGTTTCTGAGATATTTGAAAAAAAAATGTCGTTTTTCAGTATTTTTTGGGTTTGGTACCAAAATATGACATTTTTCTCAAATATCTCGGAAACCAGTGGAGATATCGCAATTTTGAGCACAAATTTGGTCCATTTGGGTTCTAGAATCACCGATTTAGTCTAGAAAAAATAAGTTTGAAAATTAAATTTGAAATGATTTTTGAAAGTTTGTTCTTGCAAAAATTTCACTTGAACCCTTTGCGCCACCCCTAAATATCAACCGAAATCGCTCATTTTTGTACAGCTGACTTATTTCGACTATTAGATCACTTTCCACTTGGGAAATCATATATCGGAGAGATTTTTTGAAATTAGCCCCACCCTAATCTTGCAGGGTTCCGAAAGTGATGGTTTCAGAAAGAAATGCTTCAAGAATTCAGTCCACGATTCCTTCAAACATTTTTACAGATATGTCTGCAAGGATGCATCGACGAACTACTCCAGGATTTTTTCCATAGCTTCCTTCAATGATTCCATCATTGGTTGCTCCTGAGAATTTTTCAAGAATTCCTCTATGGGTTTCACCAGACATTCTTCCGGAATATCTATAGAAGCTCCTCCAGTAATTGTTCCAGTGCTTTTTTCGATAATTCCTCCAGGAATTTCTCCAGGGATACCCGTCAGCAGAAACTCTTTTAGTTATTTCTGTAAGTGTTCTTTCAGAGATTTCTTCAGGGATTTCTCTATATATTCCTTCAAGAATTCCAATAGCGATTGCTCCAGTAATTCAATCTGGAATAATTCGAAGTATTTCAACAGGAATATCAGAATTTTACCAGAGATTAGGTAAAAATTAATCCAGGAGTTCCTTTTGTACCAAACATTCTTTCTCCAGCCAAAGATTCCAACAATAATTTGTCCAAACATTTTTGTGACATGGATTTTATATTTCTTCCTACAGAAATTCTACAGAATTTGTTAAGGAAGTTTTCCTCGGATTTCCTAAGGATTTTCTCATGGGATTGCTTCGGGGATTCCTCATAGGATTTGTTTTTCAGAAATTCCTCCAGGTTTTTCTTCAAGAATTCCTCGAGGGATTCATCCGGGAATTTCTTCTGTGTTTCTTTCAGGAACAACTCCACACTTTTTAGAATTCCTCTTGGAAATCGTCAGGGACTCCTCCAGGATTTAATAATTAATCCAGTACATCCTAGAGGGACTGTTTAGGGATTCTCTTAGGAATACCTCTAGGAATCGCTTCTGCAATTTCTTCAGGAGTTCTTCCTAGGATTCTTCCAGGAATTTCTCAAGGGATTCCTCCAGGAATTATTCCAGGGATTCCTCTGTGAATTGCTGCAAAGATTTCCCTTAAAACTCATCCAAGGGTTCCTTCAGAAATGCCTCTAGAAAATCCTCCAGGAATTCTTCTAGGGATTTCTTCAGGAGTATTTCTAGAGATTCCTCCGTTAATCCCTACAGACATTCCTCTAGGATATCCTCCATGGATTCCTCCAAGAAATGCTGCAGTTCTTAACTAGGGAATTACTTCTGTGATTCTTTCTGGAACAACTTATTTAAAAAATTTCTCCAAAGATTCTCCCAGGAACTCTTCTTAGGATTCCTTCAGGAACGCCTCCAGGAATTAATCAGTACTTGCTACAGGAACTGTTTAGGGATTCCCTTAGGAATTCCTCTTGAAATTGATTCCGGGATTCCTTCTGGAGATTCTTCAGGAACTCTTCGAAGGATTCCTCCAAAATTTCTCCAAGAATTCCATCTGCGATTTCTTCAGGAATTATTCCTGGTATTCATTACTAGCTAGCTATAGCTTAATCCACGATTTTTTTCATGATTTTCTTTAGGATTTCTTCCAAGGATTCCTTTGGGAATTCCTGCAGGGATTTATCTGAAAACTCGTCCAGGAATATATCTAGAGATTCCCCCATAAATTCCGCCAGAAATTCCTCTAGATATTTCTCTAGGAGTTCCTGTGGAGATTCCTTCAGGAATTCCTACAGGAATTTCTCTAGGATCCCTTGAAGGATCCCTTGAAGAATCCCCACAAGATTTTTTTTTTCAGAGATTCCACTAAAAATCCTTCAGGGTTTCCTCAATGCATTCCTTCAGGACTTCCTCCATGCATTCCTCCAGAGATTCCTCCAGTTATTGCTTCCAAGATTCTTCCAAGAATTCTACCAGGAATTCCTACAGAAATTTATCCAGGAAATATTTAAGGGATACCTCTATAGACTTGTTAGAATCCCAAAATGGCCGACTTTGGTACCTACTCACGATTTCGAGAGCACAAATCTCTTCGTAATCAAAACCAGCGTACCTGTTCTTTTTATTTGAAGCTTATTACAAGTGAGCAAGAGCAGAATAATAAAATGCACTGTTGTTTGAAGCTTGCTTCTTGAGATTTGTGCGTCTGAAGTTCTGATGCATTGTTGAAGTGGGATTTCAAGACGTTTGTCCTTAAGCGATTCCTCCAGGAATTCCACCAGATATTCCTCCAGGGATTGTTTCAGGGACTGCTCCAGAAATTCCTCCTAATTCTTCCAGAAGATTCCTTCAGAAATCCATGCAGGCATTCCTCCAGAATTCCATCCAGAAATTTCTCCAGGAATTTTGCAGGGTTTTTTTCAGAAATTATCCCAGAGTTCATCTAAAGATTCCCCTAGCAATTCATCCAGTAATTGTTGCACGTTTGTTTTGTTGTTTCACGTTTTTTCCAGGGATTTTCCCATGGATTCCTTCAGGAAATCCTTCAAAGATACCACTAGGAAATCCTTCAGAAGTTCCTCCAAGGATTCTTCCAGGAAATTCTCTATGGATTTCTTCAGAAATTATTCCAGGAAGTTGATTGATTTAGCTATATTATAGAGACATTCAGCCCTTTCCTGGTTCGTCTATTTCAAGAAAGTTCTCCAGGAATACCTTCATAAATTTATCATGGGTTCCCTTAGGTATTCCTTCAGCGATTTCTCCACAAATTTCTTCTAGGATTCCCCCGAGATTCCTTCAGGAATTCATTCTAGGATTTTACCAGGAATTCCGATAGAAATTCGTACAGAAATTTTTCAGTGGATTTTGTTCAGAAATAGAAAAATTACAGAAAAATAAATAGAAATCTCCCAGAATTCCTCTGGAGATTCCTCTAGAAACTCATCCAGTAATTCTTTCGAAAATTCCTCTAGAGATTCTTCCAGCAATTCCCACAGGAATGTCTCTAGGAATTCCTCCAGACATTCATCCAGGATTTTATCCAGGAATTTCTTCAGGAAATACACCAGAAATTTCATCAGGAATTCCTCCAGCAATTGCTCCTGGATATCCTTCAGAAATTATGTCAACAATTCCTCCAGGAATTTCTTCAGGAAATCCTCTAAGGTCTAAGGATTTATTCAGAGATTCTTCCAGGAAATTCACCAGGAATTTTTCAGGTTTTCCTCCAGACATTCATCCAGGAGTTCCGCCAGAGATTCGTCCAGGGATTTCTCCACGAATTTTTCCAGGGATATTCCCAGAGATTCTTTCAGGGAATCCTCCAGAAATTCCTCCAAGGTTTTTTTTTGAGAAATTCTCCAGCAATTCCTTCCAGAATTGCTTTGGAGATTTCTCCAGGATTTTGTCTACAGATTACTCCAAGAATTCATCCAGAAAATTTCTCCAGGAATTCTTGCTGGGTCTCATCCAGCATTCCAGCGGATTTTTTTCAGGAATTACGCCAGGAATTTGTTCAGAAGTTTCTCCAGGCATTCCTGCAGGATTCTCTCCAGAGATTTTCCCACGAATTGCTTTAGGAATTCCTCCAGAAATTCTTTCAGGGATTTCTTGAAAAATTTCTCCAAGGATTCATTTTGAAATTTATCTAATATTTCCACTAGAAATCCCTTAAGAAATTTCTTTTGAAATTTTTCAAAGGATACCTTCCAGAATTCCTCCAGGAATTTCTCCAGAATTTACTACAAGGAATCTTCCAGAAATTAATCTAGGATTTCTTCTAGGATTTCCTCATGCGATCTCTTCAGATATTTCTCTAGATATTCCTCCCATAATTTATACAGGAATTCCTCCAGGTAGACTTTTTTCAGCGAATAGTATTGGAAGATAATTTGAAAAGGATTCATACAGGATACAGGAACTAAGAAATTCTTAGGTAGTCCTCAAAAGAGTTCAGCTATAATTTCTCATGAATGTTTTATAGATATTAACAAAAAAAATCAGAGCAAAATAATGCACGAGTAAATAAAAACCCTTAATCTTTCAGGAATTGGTCACCGCTACCAATCAAACACGTTGATTTTTTAGATCTTTTTATAACGTATTGCACAAAGTACAGCAGAGTGACTGCTGGAGGGTTAAATAATTCCTTAAGAATATAATGTTATTATATTCAATTTCAACGTATTTATTGCGTTTAGTTTTAATCGTACTAGGTACAAATTTGCTAAGGGGGCTTGCCCCCCCCCCCTCACCGAAAAGCTGCCTACGCCCTTGATGAATTAATGCTGTCATGGTAAAATCAGGCTCGTTACTCAAGGTTCCTAGATGTCATCGCCCGCAATAGCTCCAAATATTTCTCCTATAGTTCCTTCAGGTTTTCCTCTAGGCATTACTTTGGATTTATTTGGACCTTCCTTCGGAGAATCTTTCAGATTCTTTTTCCCAAAGCTTCCCTCAACAGTTCTGGCAGAAATTACTCCAGAATCTATTCCTAGCGTTTTCTTTGAAAGAAATTCAAGAAGTTTTTCTATAAATACCTGTAAAGCGTTCCCAATTCTATCAGGTCCCAATACTTTTTTAATATCTTCCGCGGTTCTCTAACGCATAGCTTCCCGAACTTCGTATCGCTACACGCTTCGATTGTTCTAGAAAAAGCGGGGTGACGACAGAGTTCAAGAAACAATGCTCTAAAGAATCTCTCCAGGTTCTTGTCTTTCTCGTACACCAGTGGGTGAATTCCGGCGCACAATCTCTTCGAAGAGAAGTCATTTTTTTCCATTGCTCACCAGCACGAAAAGTTTCTCTTCTTCGAAGAAATTGGGAGCCGGAATCACCCACAGGTATAGTGGAAAGGCTATATATTCACTCCAAAACTGACTTTTTGATAGAAGGCCCGGAGGGTCAAGTCACATATACCAAACGACTCAGCTCGACGAATTGAGATGATATCTGTGTGTGTATGTGTGTGCGTATGTGTGTATGTGTGTGTACAAAATAAACTCACATCACTTTTTGGCAGTGAACCTCAACCGATTTTAATGTTCGACGATGCTCGGCAAGCCTCGTTGGAAAAATGAACGACTCGTGCTGTAAAAATCATCATTTTGCAACTCGTTGCATAAATAACTATTTTGATGCCCGAAGAAGGTTCCTAATCCGAATCAGTAATCCAACATGCCAGCTTCAAATTGACTATCCATCGCATCGCCCTTACTCAAAAGATTATCTAGAAGTCTTCCCTACAAAAACGAACCGTTGACTCAAACCAACAAGCTTTTTTTTCAGAGCGCTTTAAGTTTGTTTGGTCCTTCAGTTCAATATAAAAATACAAACATCTCCAGAATTGTGCCAGCCAAATCCCCCTTCAAATCTTCTTTATAGGTCAAACCATGCACGGCTCATTTACCATCAATCGAGCCACAGTGTGACAACAGCAGCGGTCTGGCGAAATCCGATCAATTCCTGGTGAGAACCCTCCTTCAATTTGCGCAGGCACGAACAACGGCCCGAAAACACGAATTCTGTTTGTCATCAGAGTAAATAATTTCACTTCCTCCGTGAAGTAACTTCCAGGGAAATCGAGCTGTCAAGTGATAGGCCTTCTATAGATAGATAGGTACGGCCAAAAAATACTGCAATCTCATAGGCCCTGATTGTCACGTTCGCACCGAGCCCGCCGTACTCTGTGTGTAACCAATAGACCGCTCCATCACTCCTGGTAGCTGGCTGCTGGCTTCTGGCTGACTGGCATGGCAGCCAGCGTACCCCATCGTCGTCACGTGGATCACAGTCAGTGGCGGCAGCCAGAATGACTGGCAAAACGTTTGTTGTCGGTCGGCGCGCTCCGGAACCCCCCTACAGCTGGGAAAGTTTGGCCAAAATGTACGCCCGCACATGAAAAGGCAAATCAAATTGACAATCGGCTTTATCACTTGCTTCCAGCTTTTACGTTTGGCATGGCGATGGCATCCATTCCTCTTCTCTGTCGGTGACGGATGCTGGCTGGTTGATGCTTTCGTCGTCGGTGGTGGTTGCTCTCCCTAGCTTTTGTGCCCTCGTCGTCGTCCGTCCGTGGAGATTTATTGCTCCGGTATTTGGTGGAGGTTTTGTTGACACCTAGTTCCGGATGGTGCCGCCAGCATAGCAGGGCCAGCCGGAGTCACGGTGATTTCTGGGTACCGTCATTGTCTACACTTTGCCTTTGCCGCAGATCTTCGTTGCGAATGGGACGGAACGGAACAGGGACGCCCATCATTTGCACCCAAGTCGTCATCCAAAGGCGCGAATCAATTATGTAAAGTGGATTGAAAAATTAGTGTACTTACGGTAGCTGGATGAGGAAATCGAGAGGACGAAAGATGAAATCGGTGAAAGTTTCCTTCACTCAGCTGCCCGGGGAAAAAAAGCGATGATTTACGGAGACCATTTCTGGGTCAAATTGAGCGGTCGGCTCATTTCGGTTGCCATTTGTCAGCGGTTTCTCTGCGTTGACGCGTCAGGACTGCCTTGTGTTGCGGCTAGAGCATGATAGATTCAATGTGAGGCAATTCACCGCTTCTGAAAGTATGACTTGAAATCTGTAAATTTTATATTCACAACAAGCTTTTAAAATTTCATTATTGGAATGGCTAGGAACAGTTTAAGTAAATATAAAACGTGTAAATTTCGTGAGATATTATGCGCTTAAATATAGCGTGAGCATTCATAGAGCAAGCTCTTAGTCTTCTGAGCCACTTTGTCAAAGGCAGTGCTGAAAATTTCATTTCGTCATATCTAAATTCAACCACCTGCAGCTCATTTTAGAAGCTGAACCTGAGAATATGGTATATGAAGAACTTGTGCGGCTAGGCCAGTTCTGCAAGAAAGTCACGGAAAAACCGCTATTTTTCGAATATTTAAGGTAAATGTCACGGACTACCTTTGAAAAATGCCAAATGATATTCACCGTGAATATCATTGGCATTTTTCGAAGGAAGTCCGTGACATTCACCATAAATTTTCGAAAAGTAGCAGTTTTTCCGTGACTTTCTTGCAGAACTGGTCTAGCCATACAAGTTCTTCATACATCATATTCTCAGGTTCAGCTTCTAAAATGAGCTGTTGAGCTGTAGGTGGTTGAATTTAGATATAACGAAATGAAATTTTCAGCACTGGTCAAAGGCAGTATCCTTTTGAATGGTCCAGAACATATCTCGCGCTCATATATATATATATATATATATATATATATATATATATATATATATATATATATATATATATATATATATATATATATATATATATACAAAATGATCGGGACTAAACCTATATTTTGCTCGGCGGCGGTGTGAGGGCCATTTCTGGCCGGCGACGGCGGCGTCACGCCGGTGGCAGCTTTCGGCGGCGGCGGCGTGAATCGGCGTGGCCAAAATCGGACCATAAAATGTCAACATTGGCAAAGCAAAGAATAGTTTTCATCACGCTCTAGAATTTGTAGCCTGAGCTTTTTTCATGACTTTTGATGACATATAAACATAATAGAATGAATACTATTTTTATTATTTCTGTTCGGATCCGTCACTATGACCAGTGATTGGCCTATTGTAACATTACCAGTATCCTTATTGCATGTTGCATCACTCCATTGCAAATCAAGGACAATAAAATATAGATTTTACCACAGTTTTTATTCTGTTTTCTTAGAACCTTCAGAAGCTACCCGATTTGATAATAAGGCCGCACTATTTACACTAAGGAATCCCCATGTGATTTCAGGGAGGAATCTCAGAAGGAATATTGGGAGGAGCTTCCAAGAAACTTCTGGAGGAATCCAGGAAGAAAATTCTGGACTAATTTCTGCAGAAAATGCGGTATAAAACCCTGCAAGAACTTCTGCAGGAATATCTAGTGGTATGAGAATCTCTCTTAGATAAATCTCTGCAGAAACTTCTGAAGAAATCCCTGATTGGGATTTTCTAGGATGTTCAGAAGGAAATCCATGAGGAATTCCCAAATAAACCACTCTAAAATCTCTTTTCCGGCTTTAGTCTAAAGGAATAACAGGAGAAATTCCTGAGAGAATTCTAGGAGGAATTGCCGAAAGAATATCACGAGGAATCCCTGAAGGAATTCTAATAGGAATCCCCT
Organism: Aedes albopictus; assembly: GCF_035046485.1. Taxonomy (NCBI): domain Eukaryota; kingdom Metazoa; phylum Arthropoda; class Insecta; order Diptera; family Culicidae; genus Aedes; species Aedes albopictus. The sequence goes on along the minus strand of NC_085137.1, from coordinate 477,465,939 downwards.
TAGGAATTCCATGAGGGATTCCCGAAGAAATTCCAGGAGGAATCTCTAAACAAACTCGAAGAGGAATCACCAAAGGAACTCCAAGAGCGAACTCCAGAAGGAATCTCCGATGAAATAGCAGGAGAAAACCCAGAAAGAATTCCAGGAGGAACTTCGGAAGAAATTTGAAGAGGAATCACCAAAGGTATTCCATGAGAAAATCCCGAATACATTCCAGGAGGGATCCCCGACTAAATATCAGGAGGAATCCTCGAGAAAATTTGGGAGGAAGCTTCGAAGAAGAATTCCAGGGAGAATAATCGAAGGAATTTCAGGAAAAATCTTTCAAAAAAGTCAAGGAGGAATGTCGAAGAAATTACAGGAAAAATCCCAGCAGGAATTCTGAGAATTTTGAGTTCAAATGACACTGACAGCTTAAAGATTTGAGTAAAATTCTCTGCCTTAAAAGTATTTTGAAAAACAAGTTGCAAAATTCCACTTTCAGGAACAATGATTTCTTCCAGTGGTTTTTGGTGTATTGTGTTGAAAATGTGCATTCAACTCTTGTATATCGCAAGCTCCTCAATTAGCAAGATTCAAAAGAGCGAATAAGGCATATTTTTCAGGGGTGGTATTTGTGCGCAATAAAAAATAACATTATATTTTGTACATCAGTTTATTTTTATTCCTGTATTTTTATCAAATTATTGTTAAGAAAGTTGTGTATTCTTAACAATATCGAATATTTTGTAAGGCTAGATTCAAAATGGCGAACCAAGTATGCAAAACGGCGTTTTTGTTCCCCAAAAACTTGTATGCAAGGTTTCATGCAAATCAAGAAATGCAAAAAATAAAAACTGGAAAAATTTCCCACTTGTTCGTAAAATCGCTCAGGAATTCTTAGAGAAATTACCGAAGAAATTTGATATGGAAATCTCGAAGGAATTCCAGGAGCAATCCACGACGGAATATCTAGAGGAATTACCGAAAGAATTTCAGGAGGAATTCAAGAAGGAAGTCCAGGAAGAATCCCGAAGGAATTCCAGAGAGAGTTTGCAAAAGGAATTCGAGAAGAAATCCCCAAAAAAATCTAGAAGGAACCGTCGTAAAATATTCAGCAGAATTTCTCGAAGGAATTTCATGAGGAATCCCCGAAGGAATTTTAGGAGGAATCCCCGAAGGAGTTCCAGGAGGAATCCTCGTAGGAATTCGATGAGAAACCCCTGAAATAGTTCTAGGAGGAATCTTTACAGGAATTCCAAAAGAAAATCCCTAAAGAACTGCAGCACAAATCCCAAAGGAATTCCAGCTATAATTCACTAAGCAATTCCAATGAATCATCATCAAAAAAAAATCTAGCGGGAATTATCAAGGGAATTCCAGAAAAAATCCCCAAAGGATATCTAGGAGGAATTAACGAAAAATAGCAAGAAGGAATCTCTGAAGCAGTTCCAGGAGAAACTCGTGAGGAAATTATAGGATTAATCACCGAAGGAATTTCAAGAGGAATCCCCGAAAGACTTCCAGAAGAAATTCTCGAAGGAGTTCTAAAAGGAATCACTGAAGGAAACCTCGAAGGAATTCTAGGATGAACCCCTGAAAGAATTCTATGAGAAAATCCTGGAGGAATTCCATGAGTAATACCAGGAGGAATCTCCGAAGATATTCGAAGAGGATTCACCAAAAGAAATCCTAGAAAAAACTCGAAGGAAATTCAGGAGGAATCTCCGAAGAAATTGCAGTGGAAATTCCCGTATAAATTTCAGGAGTAGTCCCCGACGGAATATCAGAAAGAATTCCCGAAGGAATTCCAGGAGAAACCCCCGAGAAAACTCTAGGAGGAATCGCCGATGGTATTCCACAAGAAATCTCCGAAAGAATTCAAGGAGGAACCTCCGAAGGAATAACAGTAGAAATCTCTGCAGGGATCCCAGAGGGAACCCCCGAAGGAATTCTGGGAGGAATCTCCGAAATATTTCCAAGCGGAATAATCGTAGGATTTTCGAAAGGAATCCCCATATTAAGTTCAGGAGAAATCTCCGAAGGAATTTCAGGAGAAATTCCCAAAGGAACTCTAGGAGGAATCGCCGAGCAAATTTCTGGGTGAATCCGCGAAGAACTTCTAGGAGAGATCATCGAAGGAATTCCAGGATGACTCCTGGAGGAATTCTAGGAGGAATCTTTGAAGGAAATCCAGGAGGAATCTCCGAAGGAATTCAAAGAGAAACAGTCAATGCATTTCAGGAGGAATTCTCAAAGGAAGTCTAGGAGGAAACTCCGAAAGAAAGGAGAATCTCCAAGGAAATTCCAAGATAAATCCCCGAAAGAATTCCAGGACAAATTCCCGAAGGAATTACAGGAGGAATCTCCGAAAGAATTCCAGGATTAATCCTCTAAGGAAGTCCTGGGGAACTCGTGGAGGAAATCCAGGAGGAATCCCCCGAAGAAATTACAAGAGAAATCGCTGCAGGAATTCCATGGGGATTCCCGAAGGAATTCTGGTAGGAATGTCCGGAGAATTTCCAGGCAGAATCCTCGAACGATTTTTAGCGGAACCTTTCCTGGAGTTCCTGGAAGAACCCAGAAGGACATCCTGGAGGAATTCTTGTAGAAACTACATGAAAGATCCCTCAATAAAATCCGGGAGATATACGTGATTGTAATCCTAAAGAATTTATTGAAGGAACTCCTACAAGATTCCCTGAAAGAACTCTTGTAGGAATTCCTGAATGAGATTCTGGAAAGGTCTCTGATGGGGGCATCCGTGAGACCTCCTGGAAAATTCTCAATTTTATTCTACAATCTGAAAGAACCCCAGCAGCGATCCCTGGAAGAACTTCTGGAAGAATCCCTAATGAAACTTCTCGAGGAATCCTAAAGGAATCTTAGAAGGAACTCTTATATAGGAATCCCTGAATAAACTTCTGGGGGAATCCCTGAATTCTCCTGCAGGTAACCTTGGATCCTCCTATAATATTCTCTGAAGGATCTCCTGGAGAGATTTGAAGGATCTTCTGTAGGAATCCCTGAAGACATTCAGGAGGAATTTCTGAATAAACATCTGCAAGAATCCCTGAAACTCCTGGATTAATATGTGAAGGAACCTCTAGACTAATTTCTCAAGACTTCCTGAAGGAATTCCTGAAGAAACTTCTTACGGAATTCTCGATGGATCTCCAGGAGGTATTTATGAATGTTTCTGAAAGAAGCTCTGAAAGTACTTCTGGAAGGATACCTGAGCGAACTTCTGTTTAAATAAATTTATGAAGGAATTACTATTGAACACCTGGAGGCATCCCTCCCTTAACGAATTCCTGGAGAGATCATCGAAGGAACTTCTGGAGCAATACTGGAAAGAACTCCTGAAAGAATCTCTGAAAATTTTCCATGAAGCATCCTGAAGTAATTCCAAGAGGATTCCCTGAAGGAATTTCAGGAGGGATAGTAGAAGGAATTCCTGTAGGAAGCCTGTGATCCCTGAAGGATCTCCTTGGGCGATCCCTACAAAACGTCAGGAGAAATCCCTTGTTGGAATTCTAGAGGAATTTGTGAAAGATGTCCTGGAGGAATCTCTGAGGGAACTCATGGACTAGTTTCTAAAGAAACTTTTGTAGGAATTCCTGAAGGAACTTCAGAAGGAATCCCTGACTAAACTCTCAGACCCTGAGGATCTTCTGGATGCATCTCTGATGTATCTCTAGAAGGCATTCCTGAATCCTCCAGAAAGAATTCCTAAAGGAATTCCTGGAGTTTTCTCTGACAGTACTCCTGTCGAGATTTTCCTGAGAGATCTTCTGAAAAAAAATCCTGGAGGCATCACTGAATCTTCCCAGAGTAATCTCTGGAAAAACCTCTGGAGAGATATAAATGATGAACAATGAATGAAATCTAATGAAAAATTAAACAGAAAATCATAGAATTTGTATTTGAATACGCACTCTGAAATTCCATTTGAATTTCTTCAGAATTTCTTTATAAGTCTTCTACAGATTTGTTTTATGATAGTGTCAGTCAAAGTTTTATGGTAGTGATCGTGAGATTTTTATCTTAACTTTATATAAACTTAATTTTGTTCGTTCACTAATCACCGGCGCGAAAAATAAAAATCGGCGGCGTGACAAACACCGGCGTATGGTGCGCCGCCGATACCTGGGTCGGCGTCGGCGTGGGACAAAAAGTGTCGTCGGCGGCGGCGCACAGGTCTAATCGGGACAGGCAAAATTTACACTTTTCAAAACATGGTCAAACAGTTGTCACTTTTTGAAAAAAGCATCAAAAAAGCATCTGAAATTTTCACTGTAAGTTGATCAACTAGTTGTGTATCAATGGTCCAAATTAAGGAAAGATCGGGCTACTCTACATGAAGTTGGAAAGATTCTAGAAAAAGTCATAATTATCCGTTAGCCAACTTTGAACTGTTATATCTCCGGATTCAATGAATCAAATGCAATGAAATTTTGAACGTTCATCATGACTTATATGATTAGCTTTGAACAACTTTCGACATGACCTAAAATTGTTAACACGGAAAAAAATTGTAGCGCTTAGTTTATTTTGCAATATAACACCAAATTATCGAAAATTTCAACATCGCTTCAAAATTTGATATGGTAATTATAGTTTATTTGAATTCCCTCTCATTGACTTAAATATGAATATGTTTTGAAAGAAAGTAACAAAATAACCGGCAGTAAATTGAAAAAAGTAATGGGAAGCATATCAAAATTAGACCAATTTACTAAAAAAATCATAAAATAAATGAAATCGCTATAATTTTCTTTCTTATTAATAATTTCAAGTTTCTCCAATGAGCCCCAAATAAATGAGCTAGTTAAAAAAATAATTTCAAATTTAGTCTAAAATTTTTAAGTGCTCATTATATTAGTCATAAACGCTTAAAATTTCATTGAAATCGGTTCATTGAATCCGGAGATAGGGTGACAAAGGGTATTATCGGCAGGTTTCTTCTCTTCGTTATGGGAGGTTTTTGTGCACCAAAAAGCCTGAAATTTGGGCATGTAACACAGCTTGATTGGGAAGGGTTCGAGGCCAACTTTGAGATCCACAGGTTTCAAAAAAAAACCTTTGACGAAAAGAACAAAACTGCCGAAAATACGTAAGTTCCCCTGTAACAGTTCAAAGTTGGCTATCAAATAATTATACCTTTTTCTAGAATCTTTATAACTTCGTGAAGAATGGCCCGATCTTTTCTAAATTTGAACCACTGATCCACAACTAGTTAATAGTTACAGTAAAAAAATTGAGAATATGTGATGCTCTTTTCGAAAAGTTACAGCGAGCTGAACATTTTTTAAAAAGTGACTACCTTTTCACCTGTCCCAGTTATTTTGAGTATCCCCTGTATGAATTCTGCATGACCATACTGAGAGCAACGGGTTCGATACCCGGTCGGTCTAGGAACTAGTTTGTCTTTCTTGGGCATAGAGTACATTCGAAAGTGTCTTCGTTATACACATGCAAAATGGTCATTGGCAGCTCTCAGTCAATAACTGTAGAAGTACTGTTAGAACGAGCTGAGAGGTAGGCTTTGTTTCAGTGGGGACGTTACGACAAGAAAAAAAAGAAGAACTTGTTAAAGTTTATGAAAAGAAGGGCCGCATATTATCAACATTCATTCATATTAGTTTATGAAACACTTAAATAGTAAGACACAAAATTGGTCCAAAAGCTCCGGAGAAGTACAAACGCAACCAGCGTAATCGTCAAATATGCCACCGTTTTCACCGTATAATGTGCCAACTTCAGTATCCGGAATTTTTTCAATGCCTGTTCCAAATTGTTGAGGTTTTCCTTCAGAATGTACTTCCTCAGCCCCAAAACGTAGATATGCATAAAATCCGCCCATTTGACGAGTTTGATATCTGCCGGGAAACATTCCTTGTCGTCCTCCGACATGCTTTCGTAGACCTTGCGCATCCGGGTGTTCTTGAAGGTCCACTGGTTTGTGGTGAAAAATTCCAGCGCATCGGCAAACTGTTGCACTTTCCGGTACAGGAAAAGGATTCTGAAAACGGGGAGAGGTTTATTTCCAGATTTTTAAGTCTAGTTTATGGATCTTACTTTGCTTCGCGGCCACTCATCTTGGCAAAGATGTCGAAGAATATAGCCGGGATAAAATGGTAGAACAGCTGTAGGAACCAGTGCAGCGTGGCAGATTCAATGAAGGTAACTGTCGGGAACCAAAGGGTCTGAAGGGCGGGAATCTTCCCTCGAAATTCTTCGCAAAAATCTCGCACATTCCGGTAAGTGAAAGGATTATCAGTCCGGCTGATGCAGTTGAACACTCGCTCGTTGCCGTCCGCTGCATCATAGGGCTGACTAGCCGTATACCAGATTGCGGCCAGACATGCATTTACCGCCAGGTCGGCAGGTACTACATCCACGCAGTAATCGGCATTCAGGTGCAGAATGCGCAGGACGCCACTTCCGATACCGGTTACCACCCCATTCAGCCCGTAGATGTTGTCCGTCCAACCCTCAATCGGATCCTCCAAAGTAGAAATTACTGAAAGTAAGACAGTCATCAGTGTCGTAACAATCACCAGAAACACATGTTCTCACTTATCGACGGTCTAACCAGAACAACGGGCAGCCGGTCGCAGTACTTTCGGAATACGCCCTCCGCCTGGGATTTCGCATACGTGTAGGTGTTTGGCCACGGTTGCATGATTTTCGGGCTGAGTGTATCCAGTTGCTGTTCATCGATGGCTTCTATGACGCGCATCATCTCCTCTGGGTCAACATCGGTGTCGTAGAATTTCTCCTCGACCACCTCCTGGATGCAGTTCGAGTAGGCAGTCGATATGTAGAGCAACGAGACTAACTTTCGCATGCGGAGTGCAATGTTAACCAGTTGCTGCGCCCCGAATACATTCGTACGGAAGGAGGCTTTCAGCGAAAGGTCGAAACGCACGTCTGCGGCCGAGTGAATCACGATTTCGACGTGCGTCCGAAGGTAGTCTATATCCATTTCCGATAGACCCAATTCTTCCTGCTCCAGAGCTCCCTCCATGATGCGTAGCTTACTCCAGTAGTAGTTTGCATCTCGCGAATATTGAGTGTAGATCTGGTTTGAGAGGAAATAGAGCAATTACAACTTGAACTGTGGCTCATTGTGCTGGCTCATAAGGGTATGCGAAGTATAGAGTGGCTTCTATATTACAAAAGAAATCCACGAAACTATTTTTTTTTAATTATGGTCCTATGCATTATTCGTTCAATTGATGCACTTTTACTGGTGGAAAACGTTTGGCAGTTTGTATGGGCAAAATATGGCGAATTTATAAACATCGTCAACTACAAAAGCAGATTTTTCATATTTTTTGTAGTGAACAAATGAACCCTAAAAAGATTGCGTATTGAATGTTCATGTGTTAGTGTTTCCTCGAAAAAATTTTAAAATATTTCATCCAATTTTTTTTTTGAAATATAGAGTATTGAAATTTTGTTTAATAAATCATCAAGCTTTACTAAAAGTTCTATAACATTCAGAAAACTTATCCAATCTCGCTCAAAATTATACCAATGGAGTATCAATATGTGGTTTGTGATTGGTAAAAATTCCAGCGTTTTTGATTGACGTATAAAAAAGTTATGAACATTTGAATGAAAAATTATTTTGACGAAAAAATTGCTGTACGGACAATTGTTTGATACACTGTAAGTGTTTCAAAAAGACACGGACACCGTCTTCAGCCAGCGGCTGTACAGACTGAATGAAACTTTACACTAGACAACAGACACACAAAGCATGCACCGGTGGATACGGAGAAGAAACATTTGTCACGAATAGTTTCATCGTTCGGGAATCGAACCCTCACCCCATGGCATAGTGCGACTATGAGCTTGGTGACTCTAACCGCACGGCTACGAGGCTCCACAATGTTCTGTTCGTAATTTTATCGCTGCATGGCTGGAAAATACACAATTTTTAACATATTTTAATATATTGTTTGTATCTTGAGAGTGGTCATATTTCAACCACCAAGATTGTTTGTGTCTTGAGAAAATTTATACAGAAAGCTGATGACTCTCAAATGGTGGAAAATATGGTACGTTATTCCACCGCAAAGTGTTCAGGTATCAATAGGTTGGCTCCAGAAACACGTTCTCCTCCATTTAAAGCAACGTGTGTATTTTTTAAAGACGATTATATCATGAAGCAGATCACCTATAAGGTTTATGTGTGCAGCGAAATTGTTTTGATATCAAGGATTCATTTAGGAATTGCTCAAACGATTCTATCTGATTGTTTTCCAAAGATTTCTGTAGAAATATCTCCAAAATTTCATGATTTTTCAATATTCATCATTCTGAGCTATTTTTGCGTTATCCGAAATATTTTCTTCTACTATTCATTCAGGGACTCTTTCAACAATCCTCTAGGAATACGTTTATTGATTCCTCCAGGGGTTTCTCTAGGTATTTCTTTGTGGAATTCCTCGAATTCTTCTGGGGATTCCTCCAGGAATTGCTGGTGGGACTATTCTGGGATTCTTCCAGAAGTTTATTCGGTGGTTCTTCCAGGCATTCTTTTAGAGATTTTGTCCAGGGATTCCTCGAGAATCTGCTCATGGGATTCTTCCAGGAGCTCCTATTGGCCTTTCTCCTGGAATAGTGAATAAAATTTCTCAAACAACTGCTGCTGTGATTCTTCCAGTGGTATACTTACTTGCTGCAATATTTTCGGAAAATCTTCCTGATTCCTCCAGAAATGCTACCTGAGATTTTATCAGGGACTCTTCCATGGATTCCTCCAGAATACCTCTACCGATTTTTTCTCGGAGAACTGTAGGTATTCCTCCAGGAATTTATCCAAGAAATTGAATGGGTGATTCTCTAATATTTCCTGTAGAGATTTTTCCAGTAATTCCTTCTATGATTTCTCCAGAAGTTCCTTTAATAACCATTCAAGACAATCTTTCATGGATTTTTCCAGAAGTTTCTCCGGTGATTCGAACATTTTCAGAGTTTATATTTAGGAATTCTATCTGGAATCCATCATTGCAACTGTGGTTCTACCAGCAATTCCTCCTAGGACTCCTCCAGAAATTCTTACTGTAATATCTTCACGAGTTCTTCAAGAGATTTCTCATGGGAATTTTTCAGGATTTTTTTCTGGGATTATTCATTGCAGTATTGCGGACACTCTTTCTCCGTTGAGTCTTCTAGGAATTCTTCCAGGGATTCCGTCAGTAATTTCTAATATAGAATTCCAGAAGCTCCTCGTGACTTTTCTCCAGAAGTTCCAGCTGGGATTCCTCAAGCAATTCTTCCCGCGGTTTTTCCATCAATGCTTGCTGGAGTACTAGAAATCCTAACTGTGATATTTCAAACAGAGATTCTACTAGAGCCTTCTCCTGTTTTTTTCTTGCCGGGATCCTTTTACGTAATCTTCCTGGAATTCTGCAGAAATTTCTTTGGTTGTTCTTCCATGGATTTCTCCGAGAACTCATCCTGAAAATCGTAGATCCTCCACAAATTCCCCGTGAACTCCTCTTTGCCTTCCTCCAAAGATTCCTCAAACAACTCCTGTGGCTCTTCCAGCAATTCCTCCTCCACATATACTAATTATGGTAGCTTCAGGAATTATTTTAATGATTCCTTTGGGAATTTATCCTAGACCTCTTGCTTGAGGTTTTTCTGAAAATCTTTCTCCTGTGACCTCCTTCAGGATCTTTTCTGTGGATTCCTTCAGAATACCTCTACTTGTTCTTACAGGGATTTCTCCACGTATTTCTTCAATGATTTTTGCTTTGGATTCATCCAAGCATTGCTGATGGAGTTTCTCTACAAATTCCTGTGTAGTTTCCTCCAGTGAATCCTATGATTTCTGCTAAATTTTTTACAATGATACATTCCAGAATTCAGAATTCTGCCAGAGGTTTTTCCCGAGATTCTTCTAGAAGTTCATCCGGTGTTTCCTGCATGAATGTTTATCCATGAGATTTCATCTAAACTTCTCATGGGATCCCTCCAGGAATTCCAGCTGGATTCCTCAAGCAATACCTGATGTGTTCTTTCAGAAGTTCTTCCTATAATACCTCTGGGAATTTTTCTAGGGGTTCTCCTAAGAAGTTGTGCTGGAATTCTTTAAAAAACTCTTGCTGGGATGATTCATGGCAATCTTTCTGAGATTCTTGCAGAAGTTTTTTCGGTATTTTATCCAGAATATTTATCCTAGGATTTTTCCAACAATTACTCATCCAGAAACTCCTCTTGACCTTCATCAAGCCTAATGCTGGGATTCTACAAGCGATTCCTGCTATGATTTTTTCAGGAATACATCCTAGGACCATAGGCGAAACTACTGGGGGTGCCGGGGGTGCCAGGCACCCCCTAGAATTTCAATGCATTGCTGTGAGATATCTGGCGATGGATATTGAATGGATGTACTAATGAATATTTTTTTGAGGTGCACCCCCTGGCAAAAATCCGTAGTTTCGCCCATGCCTAGGACTCCTCCAGAAATTCCAGCTGAGGGAATCCCAATAGAAAACTCTAGAGAATTTCCTAGACGAAGTTCGGGAGGTATCATAGTATGAATTTCTAGCAAAATCCTATGAGGGAATGCTGGAGCAACCCCATCAGGAATGCCTGGAGACATCCTCTAAGAAGTTCATTGGAGGGAGCAGATCTGGTTGGATGGTTAGAACACATGACTATCACGTGGAGGACCTGGGATCGAATCCCACTCCCGAAAAACTCACAAAATGTGAATTCTTCCTCCCGAAGGGAAGTAAAGCGTGGGTCCCGAGATGAACTAGCCTAGGGCTAAAAATCTCGTTAATACAGATCAAAAAAGAAGTTCATTGAAGAAATATCGCGAGGAATTCATAAATGAATACCTTGAGAAATCACTGAACGAATCGATAAAGGTGCACCCGGAGGAATCTTTAAAAAGTCTCTGAAGAAACAACAGGAGGAAGTATTTCATATAACGCAAATATAGCTCAGATTGATGTATCTTTAAAAACCACGAATTTTGAGATGTCATATGATGGTTTTGTTTTTCCTTTACATTCGAAAAATGGATCCCGGAACCACCGGATCTAGTTTCTGGAAAATTTATGCATCGGATACAAAATAGCCAGAAGTAAGAGTCTGCGGTATGGGATTTTTTCAAAGCGATACGTTACGAAATGATATATTAATTTTTTTATATGATTCGATACAAAACAAAACGAAATTCAGATATTTTTAGTAACTTTAGATGTGTAAGATTTTCAAACGATGGACATTTCTATATGGGTGACCCATTTGGAATGACCATTTTGTCAATTTAGAGATGCGCATATCAAGAATTTCTAAGATTTCAAGCTTTTATGAACCATTTTAAGCTTGTTAATACGATTAAGAAATAAATTACCGTAAACCGGGGTCAAATTGATCAGCGGGGTGAAATTGATCATTCGGGTACTGCATTGTAATTCCATACTAGGAACTCTTAAGCGTCGTAATGATCTTAAACTTTTAACGTTATCGGGTTCGTAGATGTCTAGAGATGAGCGTGGAATTAATTTTGTTTAGAAAAAAGTTAGTTTTGCCTTATTTTTTTAGGAATTTGCAATGTATTACTCTTTTAGCTGAAATCATGGCTACTAAACAATCGATTGTTAATAGGGCTTCCCGTAAATTCTCTGTTTTAACATTTTTGTGGAGCCTTGGTTGGGAAGTTATGTAGCTAATAAGAACATAAAATAGTTTAAAAAAGTTCATTTTATGTTGAAATAGTCATTTATTGTGACAGAAATCACTTATTTCAAAAGAAATTGCCTACCTGTAGGCGTTTAAGGGGAAATTTCAAAATTTAATTTTGCATTGAAAGTTATAAATTCACTAGTTGTAAGATTCTAAACGCGTTTTTCGGTTTTAGAAGGGCAAAATTAAGCGGACAAGGAAATTTTCCTTTCCAACGGATGCGTAATTGTATACTGATCAATTTCGCCCCAAAGTGGCATTTCCAATTTAATGATATTTGGAGTTATTTAACTTAAAGTTTAAATTTGTTGATCAAAATTCTGTCACGTGGTTCCATGGAGATCCACTGGGTACTGATTTTACAAAATTTTTTTTTTGGTGATATTTGGAATTTCACTAATGTTGTCCACAAAAGTTGTTTTAAAGTGATCAATTTGACCCCGGGTTACGGTACAATAAATCGGAGAAAATGGTTAGTTAAACCTCATTTACTCGAAATTGGGGTTTTGTCACTTACATCCCTTTGCTTCTTTCTCCCTCATATATTTGCTTCCGAAATTTATTAGCAATTTCGCGGAAATCCGTTTTATTTCCTATTTTTTGGAGGCGAAATTTTTACATTTTGCAAAACGAAACGAAATTTAAAATAATAAATTTTACCTAGTTGAATTCCGTGGATCTCCGCGAAGTTTCGTTTCGAGGTGTAATTGGCGAAACAATTCAGTATACCACATACCCTCAGCCAGAAGTATTTCAGACTACGTAAAGCTAGCAAAGAATGGTGTATTCATTCGTAAACCGCGATATTTGAAATTTCACATAACAGTATTCAACCATTTTCAACGTTACGTTCATGAACCACGTTGACGTAGATCAAATTTTGTCATCTCAGACCCACCTCCCCCTCCCCCATCGTAATCTTTTATTCATACAAAAAAAATGAAAATTTGTTTGGTGCGTAGACTTTATCCACACTATTTCTCAAGTTGAAATTCCGGCGATGGGGATCTCGGTCGCGTTGCATTGTTCGAATGAAAAAGTGAAAAATAACGCGTGTTTGGGGCAGGTGCACATTGGCCTTCCTCGTGAAGTGATAAAAATGGATGCTCACTTGGTAACAAACAGTATTGAAGAAAATTGAAGGAGTTAAGGAGTGGTTACGGTCATCCGACGACATGGAACTGGATGAGATCATTCAGAGTTTTGTTGTTTCTTTACATATTAGAAGAAGTTGGGGTAATTTTGCTAATGCATTTTCATGAGGACTCATGGACTGTAATATCTGCAAATTTTTTCTTGTAGCTCTGGTGCAGGCCTAATATTGAAGCGATAAAAATGTTAGAAGTTCACAACAGTCATTGAGCAAATTTAAAATAATTCTCTTAATCACCTCATCGGCTGTCGATCACAGGTAACACATGGGACTACTCTTAGTAAAATAAATAGTTCGAAAACAGCTATCTAAGCTTAAAAGTTTATTCTCCGTATACTCTAAGTTCAACACTGTGGGAAACGCGCGACTATTTCCGTGAGACGGTCGGTTTTCTCGGTAGGGAGATGGGGACGCGAATATTGAGTGCGAAATCAGAAGCGCGCGATAACTTTCGTGGGAAAGTCGATTTTCACGGTTGTGTGAACGATCAATGCGGTGACGCGTTTAATATAGAACGATCGTAGACGTATGTGCGGCTCCACCCCATTACCCCGAACGCCATTACCCCGAACGCCACTACCCCGAATGCCATTACCCCGAATAGGCCACTACCCCGAAAGCCATTACCCCGAATGGGTCATTACCCCGAAAGCCATTTCCCCGAAAGCCATCACCCCGAAAGCCACTACCCCGAAAGGGCCATTACCCCGAATCGTTCAGGAGATCACCAAAAAAGTGGTGACCGATTAGAAGTTGATAAAGGTGGTTGAAGAGGTCTCCAGTTAGCCTAGTGGTTAAGGCTATGGATCACCAATCCGGAGACGGCGGGTTCGATTCCCGTTCCGGTCGGGGAAATTTTCTCGACTCCCTGGGCATAGTGTATCATTGTACTTGCCTCACAATATACAAATTCATGCAATGGCAGGCAAAGAAAGCCCTTCAATTAATAACTGTGGAAGTGCTCAAAGAACACTAAGTAGAAGCGAGGCAGGCCAAGTCCCAGTGGGGACGTAGAGCCATAAAAAGAAGAAGAAAGAAGAAGAAAGGTGGTTATAAGTTAGAAAAGGGTAATCAGTAACTAGTGTAGGTATGAATACTCTTCTCCATCCTATGTTCCTATGTTAATTCTATTCTTAAACAGACGATTTAGGTATCGATTTTTTCCGTTTTCTTTTTGTAACGAGTAAAAAAAATATAAAAATAAAACACAAATCAAATAGCTCTTATTTATTTCGTTGTAGATAGCATGACAATGGGAGCACATTGTTTAAGATAGGTTCCGTTTCCCTTAGGTTTCCGTATATTGTGCTTCATGCAAAAGTAAGGTTCGTGAAAACGAAAGCAGCAAACGCAATGAAATTAAGAAGACAAGTAAAGACAAATTTTCAATATTTTAAACTAGCTGCTCTTTTGAACGTATAGCTATGGCTTTAAATCTACAAGTATTTGAAACTGACATTTTCCCTTCTTTTAAAAGTTGGTTGGCCTCAAGCACGATTGTAAACTGGTGGCAAACGATTGTGCTGGTTATCAAACTACACTTCTTCCAATATTTGCCTTCTTTTAAAAATAGGCTGTTCTTTTGAGTTTGCAGTTTCCAACCGTGAACTATTGCAGAGTTGTTTGGTAGCCAAACTGTTAATTTCTTTATACAAATGTTTCCTTTTTTTCATCAGATGCTGCTCTTTCGAGTTTGAGTGTTACCAGCGGTGTCATGGTCGCGATTTTTTCCGCAGTCAAGTTCGCAGATTGTGAGGAATCCTCGGTACCCACTTTACGTAATTTATGTTTAGTACCTTACTGTCAGAGCTGTCAGATCGGTGTAACACGCTAAATATAATTCACACAAAAGGCAATTTACACGGAAAAATTACACGGTAATGAATATTTATTGGGTACCGGACTGGACACAGAAAATTTAATGGTTTTCTTTGGTACATCGAGGTCTTGAAATTAGTCTATGGTGTTACGTAGTTTATTTGCAGACGAATAACTAACTCCATAGCGGATTTGTTCTTCTTTGAATAATAGGCTGTTCTTTCAAGTAAAATTTTTCAGAATTGACTTGCGGCCAAACTGGCAACTAGATTTCTTTTGATTTTCTTTTGAGTTTCCAGAACATCAAGCCCTAAAATTGTTTTCTGAATATTTTTTTTCAAGATTGTAGTACTGGACTGGATTTTAGATATTCAGTTCAGTTCACTTAGCAAGGTAGATCCAGCATTGTTGGACCAAATTAACTATTTTTTTTTCTGGCGACTAAACTGTAACTTTTCTTTTCATGAAAGGCTGTTCTTCTAGCTGCACTTATATAGTTTACTGGGAGTGAAAGCTGCTTACTGTGTATGAGATTTGCCCTTCTTTAATTTATAGGCTGTTCTTTCTAGTTACGTCGTTACCGGGTTGATTGGCAACATATCTCTATTAATTCCATCTGGTGTTTTTCCTTCTTTTAAAGTTGGGCTGTTCTTTCGACTTATATTGTTACAGAGTTGTTTGGTTGCCATGTTGCCCTTTGCAGATTTAAGTATAGGGGCCGTGCATAAACTATGTAAGTAGGAGAGGGTCTATCCAAATTCTAGGCTCTATACAAATTTACAAATTTTTGTATGAACAAATCGTGGACTTCGTGGCCGAGCGGTTAGCGGCGTTAGTCGTTTAGGTATCTCGCATGCCTCGGAGTGTGGGTTCGATTCCCGCTCCGGTCGAGGAAAACTTTTCGTCAAAACAGAAAATACAGTGACCCCAAAATTTATGAATCGGCAAAAATGACCACAGTTTATGGATCACTCCATTTGATCAACATGGTGATTCATAAATAGTGTACAAAAATTAAGGTGATTCATTGGTATGGGGTCACTGTACTCCACCGGGACACTGAGTGTTATACGTGTTGTCCATTGTCTAATGTTAGTAATGTACAGCCTGTGCGGCCTCTGGCCGAAGACGGTGTAATTGTCTTTTAAAATTCTACGATGAGGAGGGGGAGAGGACCCAGGTGACCAAAATTCGGTCTACGTAGTTTATGAATGTTCCCATAGGAGATTTGCCCTTCTTTAATTTATATGCTGTTCTTTCTAGTTATATCCTTGCAGACCTTATTGACGGCCAACCTATCAATCACATTTTTTTCACATTTAAGATATTTTTTTTAAGTTACACTGTTATTGAGTTTCTATTCCTCGTCCTCTATCGTCTATTCCTCCTTAAAGGATTTTTTGTTTTTCTAACTATAAAATGTTCTTTCCGGGCCTATTTTGCAATTTGTATTATTCGATCTCGCCTAATGATCATTAGACTTATTAGTGATACTTTGGCCAAATGTCTTTTCAGCCTAATGAGCCAATATCGATAGCCAGTATTTGAAGGACATTTGCTGACAGCTCTATTTCATACAAGATCATCTCTAATACGTATTATTCCATTATTTTGTTTTAAGGTTATTCTTTACAATGATATCTTCTGGTATTAAAGATGTCAGTAATGTTAATAAATTAATAAAAATATAGAATAACCCATCTAAAAATATGCTTTCGGGGTAATGGCGTTCGGGGTAGTGGCCCATTCGGGGTAGTGGCGTTCGGGGTAATGGCCCATTCGGGGTAACGGCTTTCGGGGTAATGGCCTATTCGGGGTAATGGCTTTCGGGGTAGTGGCGTTCGGGGTAATGGCGTTCGGGGTAGTGGCATTCGGGGTAATGGGGTAGAACCGTATGTGCATTACCCTTACCAAATAAATCATAATCGGGATGAAGACCGTGTCGTGTATTTTCATATAACTAGTGGATCATTTCACCTACCAAAGGTGGCTCCAAGATCCACAACGGTTGTAACAACGGTTGTCGAACTAACATTCCTTCCCATAAGGACGTGACCGGCGCCGTTGTTGACTTTAAAATATTGAACTCTCGTATCGTGCACATTGAGAGTGCGTAGCTAGTTCCAAGTACCATTCATTGGATCTCTGTGCAACTTCGATTGTTCTGGTCAATCACGGAGTAGCAACTACGATGTGTACGGTTATCTTTGCTTTGCTCTGTGCGGTCGATACTGTCGTATGAACAGGTGGTGCGTTGGGACCTGGTATTCACGGCATTTCTGGAGGATTTGCCGTACGGTGAAGATCTGGGCCGTTGTCAACCGGCCGTCGATGAAACCGGCTTGGTAACTTCCCACGAATTCATTTACTTAAGGTAAAAGACGGCGGAAGATGATATGGGACAGCACTTTGTAGGCGGCATTCAAAATGGTGATCGCTCGAAAGTCTCCACACATTTACTTGTCGCCTTTCTTGTGGATGGGACAGATTATCCCTTCCTTCCACTCCTCCGGTAGCTGTTCGGTTTCCCAGATCTTGACTACTACCTGGTGCAGACAAGTGGACAAATTTTCCGGGCCCATCTTGATGAGTTCTGCTGCGATACCGTCCTTACCAGCCGCTTTGTTGTATTTGAGTTGGTGGATGGCATCTTTAACTTCCCTCAGCGTGGGAGTTGGTTCGTTCCCGTCCTCTTCTGCACCAATATAGCCATTTCCTCCGCTGCCTTGTTCTCCCGTGCCTACATTCTCTTCGCCATTCAGGTGCTTGCTTACCTCACGTTCGTCCATCAGGAAGTTCCCGTCGTTATCTCTGCAGATTTCAGCACCTAGCCTTTGCGGGATGCGTTGAGTTTCTGGTAGAACTTACGTGTTTCTTGTGAACGGCACATCAGTTCCATTTCCTCGCAATCCACTTCCTCCAGGCGGCGCTTTTTCTCCCGGAAGAGACGGGCTGCTGCTTCCGCTTCTGTTTGTTTCATTTCTGTCGGGTTCCATGCTACAGCATTACCGCCCGCACTGCGTCCATCTCCTTCAGAACCGCTCATCACTCCTCGTTTCGTCTACTCCGTTCTACGTACCCGATAGGGGGCTGTCCATAAAATACGTAGACTTTTTTTCGGCGAGGGGGGTCCTCCCCCCTCGTAGACTTTTGTTCGTACAAAATTTTCAAAATTTGTATGAAGCGTAGACTTTGGTCATACCCCCCCGTTCCCCCCTAAGAGTCTACGTAATTTATGGACAGGCCCTAGTGCTCTCGGATGCATTGTTGATGGCTGCTTTGACTGTACTCCAGCAGTCCTCTAGATTCTCCTCGAGATTCTCCGCGTATGCAGTGGCGACATCCGATTGCTTCAGTCGCTCTTGATCGTACCGAGGCGGCCGCCGGTACTGTACATTGTTAATAACGGAGAGTTTTGGGCGCAGTTTAACCATCACCAGGTAGTGATCAGAGTCGATACTAGCGCCACGATAGGTCCTGACGTCGATAATGTCGGAAAAGTGCCGTCCATCAATCAGAACGTGGTCGATTTGAGATTCCGTTTGTTGTGGTCAGGTATGGGAAAAAATCATTCATTTATTGCGTATCCCTCACTCACATCCACGCACAATCTGATGCGAGTGTGCTTCTCCCCCAGCCAAGCAAAATGTTTCCACTGTCATTGCGCATTCTTTCTAATCGCCGAGCACCGGGCGACGCAAGCAACGACGGCCGAATGAATCGCTACCGAATCTGAGTGCCGAAGGCGAACGAACCAAGATTGAACGAATGTTTGCGTTCAGAGTCGGGTGCGAGAGCATTCACGTTGGAACGTTCATTTAGCGTTCAGTGGAAGCATTCAGTACTGGGAATTGAATCAGTGAGTGCGTTTTGATTCAATCAGCTGAATGCCACTCGGTAGTTGAGAGAGCGAACGTTGTTTTCGTATACACCGATGCAAGCTGATTCATTTCGCTCTCTATTTGTTTATCTCCTGATTCGCTTCGGTGGCGTCGGTTGGGAGCCGTTCGTGTTGCGTTCGTTCTAAATGCGCCGCGCTCTCACTCAGTATTGGGTTGTTGGCGTTCTTTTTGCTATTTTGCATCGCCGGCATTCGGGTGAGCGAATGAGTTTTCCCATGCTTGGTTGTGGTGATCTACCAGTGTAACGATACGGAAGGCTGTGCTGGAAGAAGGTGCTACGAATGGTAATGTTTAAAAGGAACAGTACTGTACTGTAGTACTGTATAGTACTGTGTAGTACTGTAAAAGGAATAGTAATTAACCCGATTTTCATTTTAAAACATGCAATATTTCTTAAAATTTTACGCATGGTGAGTACGTAAAGAGAGTTTGTGTGGTACAGATTGAAAAATTTCATTTACTTTATCAGAAATCATTATCTGTGTAAAACCTAACTTCTACAGAATTTTAACGTTTATTTATGCTATGCATAGTGAGCACTCTTTATTTGTTTTGTTTTTGAAATTTAAATTTGAGAAATGTTGAACAATTAAGTTAAAACTAATGAAATTAAATTACAAGGGCCATGCATACTTTTAGGCGTTTTTCTGGGTAGATTTCTGCCCCAATTTATAAGTCATTTTCTTTTTGGGTGGTTAAGTCTATTCTTTTTGGGTGGTTATCATCTCTCTCAGTTGTGAGAAGCTGTATTGTATTTAAACGGAACAGAACGATAGCGTAGAAGTTGTGCTGAAGTATAACTTGAGAAAATTATCAGATATTGAGGACCTACAATGTAGATTTTTTTTGGACTACACCATAAACCAATTTTTTCGTCAAATTATGCTCATTTTAATGGAACTTGATCATTGCTAACAATTTATTTAAAGTTTTAAATTGCGAGACACCTTGGGCGTTAACGGGTTAATCTTTAAATAACTCAAAAAGTACATTACTTTTAAGAATTTGAACAACATATATGAAATCAGGGACCCCAAATTTAGTAAGTAAGGGTATTTTCTACATAAACAAAAATTGTTCACTGACTTGACCAATGTTACCCCAAATCAATAAAATCAAAAATTAGAATAAAAAGCCTATTTTAACATGTTTTAATGTTTCGCAATACTTTTTCGAGTGGCTTAATGCATACTCAGAGGGCCAGTACTTTTTTTTTTAATTTAAAACATATAACATTTGCTTTAACAAGAGAATTATTCAAGAAAGATCAAAAATTTTAATCAATGTTAACCCGGATTACGGTACCATATTATTGAACCCCTTTTTTTAAATTTTGTTTGTCAAAAGCTGTTGAAAGGGCTGACAAAAAATTATAAAAATGCCTAATCAAAGTTCCAACTTGTAAAGTATTGATTGATTGATTTGTCTTTATTTGAGAGACCTTCAGCCCTTGGCTGGTTCGTCTCTACTTGTAAAGTACATAATGGCTATTTTAATGAAGAATCCAAGGAAAATAGACAAAAAGTTCGTTGTATATCGAAAAAAACAATGTCGAATTTTATGCGCTTATTTGACAACAACATGAAAAGTATCGCATCTGAGTTCGTTTCGTATCTACTGCTTCGAAACACTCCCATACCGTACACCCTTAGTGGTTCTCCCTACTGTGATCACACTTACTGGTTCTCGTTCCAGTTGCCGTTGCAGCCGTTCCCGCGGTGTTCGGCCTCGCTTACTCCGAATCAGCAGCACAATTTCACGCACTTCACACTGTAGCAGCTTTTCGATGAACAGTTTCCCGAGAAACCCGGTGCCCCCGGTGAGGAACACGGTTTTGCCCCGGAAGAAGTTCCGTATCGGCGAGTGAGCGCTCTTGGCCGGATCCCGCACGGCGTCATCGCTGGTGAAAATTTGCTCCAGCATTATTTTCTTCGGAAAGGCAATTGTTTGATGAGCTCACGAATCAGCAGGGCACCACCGCGATACGAACGGTCGAAATGAACCAGCCGCACTGAACGTGGCGTCAAGTGGTGCTAATTGTGTGCACACGGATGTCGAATTTGAAATTAATTCCACGCTCATTTTCGGGCGCATAATTTCGAATGCAAAACGACGACGTGCGGCCCAGCAAACACTCACGGCGGGTCAATCGAAACGGTCGTCATCGTTTACTGGGCATAGGTTGCTTACGCTAAATGGGGAATTAATCGCTCTCTGGCAAGGAAACGATTGAACTGCATTTGCATAAAATGCAACGGCGGAAGCCTGTGGACAAGGAATAACACACTTGGATTTCTAGGCAGCAGAAACCAGAAAGCTGTTTATTACCGTTGTCTGCAAATAATGATTATGGAAGGTAGTTTGATGGAGTGCAGAGTTCATCTGATCGAAATCTGCACTAGCTGGTTACAGTGTGGAGATAAAAAGCGGAAGTATAATCTGCTGCCAGTTTTTGATGCCAACGTCATAAAAACATGTCTTTTTTACCCGATCAGCCTAGATAGCTGTATGGTTTCGCTAGCGGTTGTCTCAATCGGCTAAGAACAACACTTCGGACCAACTGTTCCGGTGGTAAGATTCTACTTATCGGTGACCCCTAATTCAAGGTGTGATACGGCTATATGCTTACCGTGCTTAGGAATGAATGGCTAGGGGGTCTAATAAAAACCTAATCCCTAACGGAGCTTGTGGAGTATCAGGGCGCCCTTCACAGTATTTTGCCTCTATTGCGCAAACCGGAGCAATGGTGCGGTAGACCTTGTGTTTCTCCGAGACAATCAGCTGCCCTTCTTTCATCTCAAACTTGAGCCTTCAAACAGCTTTCAAACAAGTTATACTGCACTTCGAAAGACATTCCGCTAATTGTTGGCAGTGATGCTAATGCTCACCATATCATCTGGGGCAGCTCACACATTAACTTGAGAGGCTCCAGTTTTTTTTTTCGTTCTAAACCATAGGGGGATAATCTGCTCAACATACACCCTAACAGAAGGTTAGGGTAGTGTAGGTCTGAGGCCGTCTTCTACAACAAAAGTAAAAGCCGGGACTACTCTCTCCTCGTACCCACTAAACCATTTCTATGGTCGCCAAACCCTACGTCTCTCCGGAACCACCAAGAAGGTATTGCTTCAGAGAGGGGCTAGTGCACATCGTACCCTCAAGGTTAGCTGCGTAGCCTAGCAGCAACGAACATCGATGACTCGCTCTGGAGAGTCCATCACGGTAGCATGCTGGCGCTTAGCCAGTTTCCCGAGTGGTCCTCGCCACTCCCTTTGTCCTCGGAAGGCGGGCAGGGTCAACCCCGCCCGCGCCCTACTGCTGAGCGGACATCAAGAACTGATGCCCACGTGCAACCCGATCTGACCTGCCCGCAAAGGAAGGGTATCACTACCCTTCAGGCCCTATCAGATGCACCCATAGGTTGCAGACAGCAGGATCTCACCTACCCCGACCCTTGCCGGGGACCCCTTTCCAACCGCGGGCTCGGATCCAACCCAGTAGACTGACGCCACGACAGCACCCTTACCGGGACTTCCTCTCCGCGGCCGCTTAATCGTCCCCGTCACCCTCAGCATGGTCATGCTGAATACCCGTGCGTTTACCGTCTCGGATAACTTCCCCATGGCGCCTATTAATCCAACTTTCTACCCTCGGTATCAACCTATGGGTCCACCTTCCTTTGGTGGAACTGTCCCACGCGCGCTGCCATTTGACCATAGAGGCCATCCTGGCAGTCCTGCGTATGCCTCTTGTGCCGCGCATTTCGAAGCACTCCATGTCCTCACTGATAAGAATGCTGATAGGCACCATTACCAGTAATGACGCAGAGAGCGTCGTGTGACACGGTACGGTATGCGCTCGCAACCCTCAGGCACATAAGCCTGTAAGTACTTTCCAGCTTCCGTCGGTAGCATTTAGTACTTAGCGCGGTGCCCCACGCCGGGCCGCCATACCTAAGTATGGACGTAGCAACACTAGTCAGAAGCTTGCGCTTACTGGCGTACACCGCAGAGCTATTGGACATCATCCGGGACAGTGCCGCAATAGCTCTGGAGGCTCTTTTACAGGCATAATCGACGTGGCTACCGAAGGTAAGCTTATCGTCGATCATCACGCCTAAGTGTTTGACGGAGCGCTTTGACAGGATAGTACAGTCTCCTACACTGATCTCCGTCTGCTGCTCCGACTTCAGGTTGTCAACAACCGTCACCTCTGTCTTGTGGTGAGCCAGCTCCAGTTTCCTGGACCGCATCGACGACCCCACAACCTTGATCGAGTGGTTGGCAGTCAACTTTACCTCCTCGAACGTTTCACCGTAGACTTCGAGCGTAATATCGTCGGCAAATCCGACAATCACCACTCCCACTGAGTACTCTAACCTCAACACCTCGTCGTACATGACATTCCATAACACCGGACCCAGGATGGAATCTTGCGGGACTCCTGAGGTTATGTGAAAGCACTTCCGACCCACCTCCGTGTCGTAAACTAGTACGCGATTCTGGAAGTAGCTTCCGAGAATCTTATACAAGTTCTCCGGTATCCCCAGACGCAAGAGCGCATCGGCAATAGCAGCCCAACTGGCGCTATTAAATGCATTCCTTGCATCCAGAGTCACTACCCCGCAGAAGCGAATTCCCCTCCTCTTAGGCTCGAGTGCTTTCTCGGCGGTTTTTGTACCCGACAAGATAGCGTCTACGGTGGACCTCCCCTTCCGGAAGCCATACTGGTTGCTCGAAAGACCATTTACGCCCTCAGTGAACCTCAACATTCTATTGAGGATGATCTTCTCGAGCACCTTCCCCGCCGTGTCAATCAAGCATATTGGTCTATATGCCGACGGGTCTCCGGGTGGTTTCCCCGCCTTTGGCAATAGTACCAGGCTCTGCCTCTTCCAAGCTTCTGGGAAAACTCCCTCGTCCAGGCATTTCTGCATAGCAGACCTGAACATCTCGGGAGCCTCTGCAATAGCTACTTTTAAGGCCAGGTTCGGAACTCCGTCCGGACCTGAGGCCTTACCTACGCTAAGGGACTTAGCTATCCCCGCAAGTTCCACATCGGTGACCCTCTCCTCATCGCCAGCCCCAGTCCTCGGCTGTCCAACGAAAGGAGGCCAAGGACTAGGATCATGACGCGGAAAAAGTCCTCCAATGATCCCCTCCAACATCTCTGGAGATTTCTCTGTAGGAGCCATCACACCTCTCGTCTTGGCCATAACGATCCTGTAGGCGTCACCCCACGGGTTCGTATTGGCACTCTGACAGAGACCCTCAAAGCAGGCCTTTTTGCTTGCTCTTATCTCGGTCTTAAGCGCGGCTTTTGCAGCGGCGAACACCACCCGCCGTTCGTTTCGCTCTTCCTCTGATCGTGCTCGCTGCATCCGCCGCCTAGCCCGTAGGCAGGCACGGCGCAGGTCCGCAATCGCGTCGGTCCACCAGTAAGCCGGTGGCCTCCCATTTCTAGGGTGGACTCGCCTAGGCATGGTCGCATCACACGCACGTGAGAGCACCGCTACCAGCTCGTTGCCGTCTAAACCGATTAAGTTTCGCTCACGGCGGAGCGCCTCCTTAAATACCCCTTCGTTGAAGTATGATGTCTTCCACCTGCGAGGGCTTGACCTTGGCCTAGCCGCCTCTTCTTCTATCCGCTGTCTGCTGTTATTGTAGTCGATACTGTAGCGAACCGCCAGGTGGTCGCTGTGAGTGTAGCCATCATCTACTCTCCAGTTCGAACTACTTGTTAGGCCAGGACTACAAAAGGTCACGTCAATAATTGACTCCGCTCCGTTTCGACTAAAGTCGACATCTAAGATGGCCAGTGTTTCTAGCAGGATCTGACCCCGCTGGTTCGTGAAACGGCTTCCCCATTCCACGGCCCAGGCATTAAAGTCGCCCGCTATTACCACCGGCCTTCGCCCTGTTAGCACGGTCGTTAAGCGGTCCAGCATTTGCGTGAACTGCTCGATCGGCCACCGCGGAGGCGCATAACAGCTACAGAAGAAGACCCCGTTTACTTTGGCGACCACGAAGCCTTCATAGGTAGTAGACACCAACTCCTGAACGGGGTATTTACCCGTCGTCCATATCGCCGCCATTTTTCTGGTCCCATCCGCGACCCAGTTGCCGTTGCCGGCGGGTACTCGGTATGGGTCCGAAATGATGGCGATATCCGTCTCCCACTCAGAAACTGCCTGACGAAGCAGTTACTGAGCCGCATCACAGTGGTTCAGGTTCAGCTGCGTTACCTGCACTGTGATTTGTTGTTCACTGCGGCTTTCTTGAAGGCCGGGCACCTTGGACCTTCCCATCGGATGTCTGTTGTTCGAGGATTTCCCGGTACAGATCATGCAGATGAGCGGACTCGTGCAGCTTTGGGCCTTATGACCTTCAGCGCCGCATCGCCTGCACAGTTTGCGCCTGTCGGGGCCTTTGCAGTCCCACGACTTGTGTCCTGGTTCCAGACACCTGAAGCAAACCTCTGGTGGCTCGTGGAATGTCAGGTGACATACATACCAACCCAGCTTTATGCTCCCTACTTTAACGGACTTTTTGACGTCCGCCACAGGTAGCTGAACCAAAGCTATCTGTGTCCCTGCTGGCCCTTTCCGTAGCTTAACGGCTGCGGCGGCCACCTGCACATCGCACTGTTGCCGCAGTGCCGTGACGAGCACTTCCACTTCGGTGATCTCATCAATATCCTTGACCTTCAGAGTCGCCTCATGTGTCAGAGCCCTCACCTGCACACCCTCACCAAGGACCTCTTCTGCCAGCCTCTTATAGGCGGTGCCCTTGTGCTCCTTCTGGCGCTTCAGCTCCCTTGTTCCCATCGTTCCGGGACGGGCCAGCCTTTTCATGCCCACCCTTCCCAGCTTTCCGGGAACCCTGGCTGTGGTGCGACCTTCCGGCATTATTACCGACTTTCGGGGTAATGATTCGCCTGGCCTTGCGGGCACCGCCAGACAGCTCCTCGCCTGACTTTTGCCTCACCCGCTCCTGCGATTGCTTGCCCCGTTTGTCGCGAGCAGTCGCTTCCGCCTTATTCGGACTTCCTGCGAAGGAGAAGGCCTCCGTTTGGGTAAACTTCGGCACTTTCTCATTTGCAGGCTCCGCTGCTGAAGCAGTTAGCAACGCGAGTGCCGCGTGCTCCTGCTTGGCTTCGTCGATCGACGCCCTAAGTCTAAGCAAGGCCGTTTTCAGGTCCTTGCTTATGTTCGACTTAGTGGACGCAAAGTCGATGATTTTGCCAAGCTGCTGCTCAGCCACCTCTATTGCGAACCGTCCTTTGGATTCTCGGTTGACGGCCCTCAACAACCACGCTCCGTCCATAACCTCCACCGGCTGGCTTGCCGGGAAGTGGACTGTAGCACCCACGCTTGAGCTGCGTACGCAACTCCCAGCGCCTATCTCCTCACTTCTCCTTGTCGGAGATCTCATCAACCCGCTTCTTGCGAAGGGGTTGATCCCACCACTATTTCCACTTAGATTCTCCAGTTCTCCAGTTTGATGGAATACTTAAGTAGTACTGATCTTGGATTACTTAACATAGGCATCCGCCCAATCTTCATGGTATCTAAAAGAGAGAAAGTGTTAGGGGGCCTACACACCAGTCAAATGGTTGGTCAAACCTGGCCGCACGATCGAACAACTCACTCAGACTTGAGCTATGTTTGATTGTTTGTGACAAACATTGCGCCAATCGGAGCGAACTGTTTTTTGGCCACACGATGTTTGACCAACCGTTTGGCTGGTGTGTAGGCCCCCTTAGACGTAACGCATTGCTCTAGTAGAATTAGTCGCGAAATGACCAATTTTCATGTGTCAGATGAAGAACCTTTATCTGACCATCGATAACTCTTTTTTGAACATGTGAATGTTACTTCGCAAACTTTACGTTTCAGGAATCCCCGGTCAACAAACTGGGATCTTTTCACTGAATTGGTTGCAACCAAATTTCATGGATACTCACCATTCATTGACACTCCAAGTGAGTTAGATGATACCGTTGATACTACAACGACCTTCATCATCGAAGCTTTTGAAGAAGCAAGCCCTCTACGGTCTGTGAAGATCACAAGAGGAACCCCCTGGTGGAACTCTGATCTGGCGAAACTCAGGAAACAATGTAGAAAGAGTTGGAACAGACGACGTTCTGCTGGATCGGAGGCTTTCAGGTCGGCTCGCAAGGCCTACAGGAAAGCTCTCCGGTCTGCTGAACGATCCGGCTGGAAAAGCCTTTGTACAAATGTTTTCAGTTTCAGTGAAATCAGTCGGTTAAATAAAATCCTTGCGAAATCTAAGGATTTCCGAGTGAACGAACTTCGTTTGCCAAATGGCGATCTGACTTCCTCTGATGAGGAAGTTCTGGAATGCTTATTCAGCACACACTTCCCTGGATGTGTGGATATTACATCTTCGGATGAACCTGATGCCTTTTCTTGTAGTTATGCTTCTTTAGCTTTGGCTCGGAGCATTGTAACTATAGAATCGATTGAGTGGGCTCTTAATAGTTTTGCTCCTTTCAAATCTCCTAGGGCAGATGGGATTTATCCTATTTTGCTTCAGAAGGGATTTGATTATTTCAAACATGTTTTGAAAAAACTACTTGTTTGCAGTTTTGCGGGATATAACTGTGAAGTTTATTCCGAAAGTGGGTCGTGCGTCGTATGAAGAAGCAGTTTTCAGAGTTTCAGACCCATCAGTTTGACCTCTTTTCTTCTGAAATGCTTAGAACGCATTGTGGATCATCACATCCGTGATGTTGATCTGGCCAACGTGCCTCTTCATGTGAACCAACATGCCTACCAATCTGGTAAATCCACTGTGACCCTTTTACACAAGGTTGTTTACGATATTGAGAAGGCATTCGCTTAAAAGCAATCCTGCTTTGGTGTTTTCTTAGATATTGAGGGTGCCTATGACAACGTGCCTTTCGATGCCATATTGGAAGCCGCACGGGGCCATGGTATATCTCCAATGATTTCCAATTGGATTCACCAAATGCTCGAAAACCGGCATCTCTTCACGACATTGCGTCAAGCAGTGATTAGGAAATTGAGTGTTTGTGGATGCCCTCAAGGGGGAGGCTTTTCACCATTTTTGTGGAATCTCGTAGCTACGCTATTGAGGCAACTCAATAATAGCGGTCTTCCTACTTATGGTTTTGCCGACGGCTACTCCACATTGCTAGACGGTATGCGCATCAGCACCCTTTCCAACCAGATGTAAAACGTTCTTCAGGTAGTTGAGGGTTGGTGTCGCCAATATGGCCTTTTGGTAAATCCGAGTAAAATATCTATCGTTCTTTTTACGGAAAGGCGAAACCGTAATGGAGTTCGACCTATGCGTTTCTTTGATTCTGAAATCAATGTGACTGAACAGGTAAAGTACGTTGGAGTCATCCTTGATTCCAGGCTTACCTGGACACCTCATATTGCATTTAGAATCAAGAAAGCTTGTATGGCCTTTGGGCAATGCCGGCGAACCTTCGGTACAACTTGGGGTCTGAAACCCAAGTATATCAAATGGATTTACACAACTGTTGTTCGACCAATATTGGCCTATGGATGTCTTGTGTGGTGGCAAAAAAGCGAAATGAGTACGATCCGTTCTCTTCAACTCCCGTGGCAGCGCTAGAAGTACTCTTGGATGTTGCTCCACTACACATTCATCTCAAACAAGAATCACTTTCTTGCACTTACCGTCTATGGGTACTCGGTCTACTAGAGGAAACTCCTGTGAACTGCACATCAACACACACCTCGTGGAAGAGTGGACATCAGGATATCTGTAAAGAAGTATTTCAGACGGCATCGTATGTTACACTGATGGCTCCCTTCTCGAAGGTCAAACAGGTGCTGGTGTCTTTTCTCGTGAGCTAAGGCTGTATCAGTCTTACTCACTTGATAGACACTGCACCGTTTTTCAGGCCGAAATCTTTGCTCTTATGTGCGGAGTGCAAACGACACTTCAGCAGCACGTAACGGGCAAAGTAAAACACTTCTGTTCAGATAGCCAAGCTGCTATTAAAGCACTTGCTTCGACCAACTCCAGGTCGAAGGTAATTTTCGCTTGTCGAACTCAAATCGAGAAGCTGAATTCAGCAAACGCTGTTCACCTTGTATGGACCTGGCCATTCTTCCATCGCTGGAAATGTATTGGCTGATGACTTCATTGGCCCTGAGCCAGTTATTCCGGTATCCAAGTGTTGGGTGTAGCTTTAGATTGACACCTGGGCTGCCACTCAGCACAAACAATACTGGAATAGTTTGGAGTCATATCGTCAAACAAAATTATATTGTACTTAGTCACCTCTTGTGGTGGCGAAGTATTTAACAAATCTGTCAAAGCAGAACTGCAGCATGCTGGTCAAAGCAATGACTGGCCCCTGCCGACTCAGCTATCCCCTGTGCGAATATTCAGCAAGCTGATTCATTTGCATGTGAAAGCTGTGAATCCGATTATGGAACTTCGTATCATTTGATATGTAACTGTCTCGTTTTTGCGCAACTGCGTTTCCGAGTACTCGGTAAACACTTATTAAGTGAAACAGGCTTCAGAAACCCGAACCTTCATGACCAGCTGTGACAAAGAGCTATAGACTCTTTGCTTTATACGTTATTACAGTGCCCTTTTCAGGACGCTGGCGCTATTTGAACACATTGAGGTTCGCTTATGTGTTAGTGACGCTCCTATTTTCTTTCCTGTCTGATCACTTATTTCTTTCCGTCTCCTTCGAGTAGATGATGAATACGCTCGTGTTTATGGCGAAGGTACAAATTTCCAAAATGAAGGAGAATATACCTTTGGAACTAAGCTTCTGATACCTGATACCATTTTGCAGTTTGGAGCGTATGAGACACATTCTACCATAGCGTTACAACGTTTTGACGCCTTTTCTGTCAGATTTACTATAACTTTTGAATTCGACCGTTAACCCTCAAATATTTTTGCATATTCGAAATCCCTGTAAAATCCCAATAAGTTTTATCTGTTAACCAGTTAGTTTTTATTGGAAAAGTATGTAAAAAACAGTAATTAGTAGCGTGACGTTACAACGTTGTAACGTCACGCTATAAATTCCCATTTTAACATATTTTTCCGATGAAAACTAACTGTTCAATAGATCATACTTATTGGAAATTTAACAAGGAATCTGAATATGCAAAAATATTTTAGGGTTTACGGTCGAATTTACGATGTATAGTAAAAAATCTGACAGAAAAGGCGTTAAAACGTTGTAACGTCACGGTAGGATGTCATTAGTAGATTTTGCAAATGCATAAAAAATTGAAGGAAATGTATCAACTGAAGCAATAAGAACCTCAGAATGAAAAAAAAGTATTATAATGATTCATACTTACGTACAATCGCCAGAAGGTTCTTGTATTTAAACTAATAATTTCTTTCACAGTTTCCTGTTTTCGCACCACATTGTAAAACTATCCAAAAACTTATACCGACTCAATCATAATCAGCTCAATCGCTCTCATCTTCTTCAGCTCCATCGTAGGTGCATGACGTGACTTAATTAAATCATAATATTCCAGTCGTTAAAAAAGAAGAGTTCAAAGCGCAGAACTTACACCTCATTGGACGCCTGCATCAACAGCAACCTTCACCACCGCACCGGCGACATACTGCAAAGCTCGGTGTGCTAGCTAGTGTGCATGACTTCCATAAACTTTAATTAGTCATCCGAGAACGTGACCTAATAATCGTATAAACTAATTTTCTTCTTAACACTAGCCGCATCATCGGTTCAAGACGACGGACCTTCCAAGACATGGTTGGTCGTAAGTGCAGGTAAAATTATTGTAGTGTGGCGGATTAAGAAATGTGGAATTCATCTGTTTTAGATTGATGATTGAACCAATAAGTGTGTGAATATATTTATGTTGAAATCAATAACGTTGAGCATGAAATATCAGTATAAAATTATTAGTGTTATTCTAGGGTTTGACCAAACTATCATCCGCCACACTATCTCCTCGAATAGAGACTACAGCTTCCCAGTAATAACTAATATCAGCTGGGATAGATGTTGCAAAAGAGAACCAGAGTAATTTTCCAGGTCGGTTCACTGGCTCCAGCAACCTGGAGGAACATTCAAGGATGAAACTAATTAGAACATTCCATGGCGTTCCATTGGCACACGTTCCGGGGATTTTTGAAATCGCTTCCACGAGACCACAGCCAGCAGCGCAGTGGCATATCATAATGACACATATTTATCGCTGCAATCTATGGAGAATTAAGCCAAATCCCGTGCGAGCGGGAAATACGACTTCAATTAACGGTGGTGGCTTTAACTCCACGGCCGCCAGATACGGGATTGATTTGTAAATTTGAATAATTTTTAATTATCATAATTAATGTTAATGCCGATAAACAAGATTCATTACGATTATTTCAGAATGGAACACACGCATTGTCTGAAGTTTTCCACCGTCGTCATCATTTTGCATAGTGAAGGGTCCTCATAGGATGTCCCTACTGTGGATATCTATCCTGGCGAAAGGGTAATTGTGACAGTTTATTACACCAACATCTTGTTTAACTTTTTACGCAGATTTCTAAAAACAGGGAGAAGCATTCAGAGTAGAACACATTAATGCCGAAATGCCGTGTGTTATACGTGTGTTATAATATTTTCACCCATAAATGTTAAGGTCTATCAAAAATCGTGTTTGCCTTTCTCGTACACCAAAGTGTACTGAAAGGCTATATGTTCTCTCAAAAACCAATTGTCGATTGAAGGCTCGGACGGTCCAGTCACATATACCAATCAACTCAGTTCGACGAATTGAGATGATGTCTGTGTGTATGTCTGGGTACAAAAATGTCACTTTCATTAAACGATTTCACTTCTTATTAAACGATTTTTCGGACTGAAGCTCGAATTGAATTTTACCACATTGTTTGCTATTGAAAATGGTCCGGATCGGTCAAGGCGTTACGGAGTTTGGCCATTTCAGTGATCTGGAGCTGCACCGTTAGAACTGGCTGTACATAAAGTCCCATCATGCGACACATCAAACTGCGGCGATTTTTGTAACTTTAAGCATGGTATACGAATTTTATGCGGAAATCGATACTGGAGACCAAAAACTCAACGTTCCATTTCATTCAATTAGTATTACATCAAATTCAAGATAAAACTGGATCAACAACATTTCTCCATACAGAGCGTTCATGATTAACGAAAAATTTAATCATGATTAATCGTTGATGATTAAAATTTAAATTTCTGTGCTTAATTATTAAGATTAATCATTAATTAGATTTTTAGGATGATTAATGATTATGATGAATGATTAAATTTGCTTTTATCTGTGTTTAGTGATTATGATTAATGATTAAAAATGGCTAATTGATTAAAAAACATGATTAGGCATGATTAATCAATCACAAAAAAACTGTAAATGATTAATTAAAAATTAAATCTGGGTTATTTAAAATATATTTGAAATTTCAAATATTTAGTTTCCTGCTCCCAAGTAGAGCGCTCAAGTAGAATTCCTCCTTTTTCCGCAAGTATTTTTGACAACTGAATCATTACTTTTCTTTACGGAATAATAGACAGAATAATGGACTATTTTCCGTAATGAAAAGTGACAGCCCCATTTGATTTGCATGGGAGATATTACTCATGTTACACTTTGCTTGCCGCCTGCGAACTGCTCAAGTAATTTTGAAGTGGAATCATTACATACTGGACATAGTAACATTTTTTTACTCAACCACCATTAAACCTAAATAAAAGATATTAAGTTTTATGACGATTCTAAAAACCCCTTCAAGACTAATTGGTCATGAAAATACTACTTGGGTTACTTGTTCTATCTTTTTGTTCAGTACGTACAAAGTGGAAACTAGCCTTATAAATAAATCTCTGTATTGGCTGGGTGTGCATTAGGGCAGTTCAGACTTTAAACATGCCAAAAATCCAAAGCTCCCATATGTTCGTTACAATCCTTGGTGTAAAACTAGAGTCCTGACAAATTTTCAGCTATTTCTGTGGTGATTTAATGGTGGCCCAAAAGCAAAATAGGTTTATATGGGAATTACTATGCAGAATTTTCGAAAAAGGTTCTCCGCGCTGTAGAGCATTACCACATGGATGAAGTCATAGGGTCAAGGCCAAATTGAATTCTTCAGATCTCAATGATGAATAATGCCTGTAGAATCGCGTCGTTTCGGATCGTAATGGGATACGCACGCACGTCTGGTCTCGGTGGTAGACAAAGGAACAATGTTCTTTATTCTTTTATGGACGTCCATTCGCACATTTAAGTAGGGGTGCTCAAGTGCATCTTATTTTAGGGGTGCTTCTAAATATTATTTAATCCAAAGTATCTATCAAAGTAAGGACCGATACTACAATGCCCAAGACCGGAACTTATTTCGACAATCGGGGAAAAAGTTATTAAACAAATTTTCACTCGCATGCGCATCTTTATACACGATGTCCTGCAAGATGTGCAAGAAGGTAACACGCATACTATGATTGCGTGTCGATCGAGCTGTGGTCTTCTGTTCAAGCATGCATATGCATGAATGAATATTGATTATTAACTTCTGTCTCGTGAGTCAAAACGAGTTGCGGTCTTCGGCAACATTCATCATTGAGATCTAAAGAATTCAATTTGACTTTGACCCAACGCCTTCATCCATGTGGTAATTGCTCTACAGCGGGGAGAACCTTTTTCGAATATTCTCCATAGTAATTCCCATATAAACCTATTTTGCTTTTGGGCCACCATTAAATCACCACCGAAATGGTCGAAAATTTGACAGGACTCTAGTTTTGCACCAAGGTTTGTATTGAACATATGGGAGCTTTGAATTTTTCACATGTTTAAAGTCTGAACTGCCCTAGTGTGCATAAACTAAAACGAGCATAAAAAAATGTTATTTGTGCACAACTTAAGTTAGGGCTTTAATGAGCGAATGTAGTTCGCCAGAACAGGTTTTGCTCCTGAAAATTTGAGATGGGGCCAAGGGGATTTCCAGGAACTTCCAAGGGTCTATGGGGGTGTTCTTTGGGTTGTTTTAGGTGATTTCAGGAGCATTTTGAAGGCGTTTATGCGCATTTCAATAGTATAAAGAACATTTCAGAGAGTTTCAAAGGGGTTTAAGGCTTTATTCAAACTGATTATGATGATTTCAAGGGCGTTTCAATTACGGAGGTTTCAAGGTTGTTTCAAAGCATTTCAGTTGGGGTCATATCAGGGGAGTTTCAGGAACATTTTGGGGTTTCAGGGGCATTTGAAACGAAATAAAGGGAATTACAAGGACATTTCAATGAGGGCATTTCAAGGCATTTCCGGTGCGTTTCAAGAGTTTTCGTTAAGAGGTCTCTGAAAATCCTCTGAAATTTTATGAAACGCCTCTACAATCCGCCTGAAACCCCCCACGGCTCCCACGTAACTCACCTGAGACCGTCTGGAAGCACCGAAAACGACTACGTAACAACTCTAAAACTCGTCAAAAATAATCAGAAACCCAATAAAATCCTCTCGGACTCCATGTAACGCATCAGAGACCCCCCAAATCACCTAAAACGTCCATGAACCCCCCCCCCCCCATGTAACGCACCTAAGACTCGCATCGAAAACACCTCCGTAACGTTTCCAAAACTCGCAAAAAAAATAATATGAAATTTTCTGAAATGCCTCCGAAATCCCCTGAAACACCCGTCGGCCTCATGGAACGCACCTGAGACACTCCGAAACCCCCGAGCGCCTGCGTAATGCATTTGAAACCCACCGCAAAACCTCTGAAACTTCCTGAAATGCCTCCGAAATCTCCTTGAAACCAGCTCTGAAACCCGCCGAAAATCTTCTGATATTTCCTGAAATGACCCCAGAAACGCCCCTAAGACCTGCTCCAAATATCAATAACCCCAGCATGACCCCCAGGTACTCCCCTGAATCCCCTTTGGATCTCCTGAAACGCCTCCAAGACCTCCTAAAACACCCCTGAGACACCCTGAAAGCCCCTAGAACCCCCTAAAATGACCTGTTGAAGAGTAGGCATGAGAGTCCATCACCTTGTCGCAGTCCCCGTAGTTCATCCGGAACCCTTACGCAGTTTTGCCTTCCCAGGAAAGCCGTTTTCGTCCATGGTTCTCCATAACTCTGCGCGGTCGATACTGTCGTAGGCCGCATTGAAGTCGATGAACAGGTGATGCATTGGGACCTGGAGGATTTGCCGTACGGTGAAGATCTGGTTCGTTGTCGACCGGCCGTCGATGAAGCCGGCTTGATAACTTCCCACGAACGCATTCGTTTTTGGTGACAGACGACAGAACATGACCTGGTATAGTACTTTGTAGGCTGCATTCCAAATAGTGATTGCTCTGAAGTTCTCACATTCCAAAAGGTCGCCGTTCTTGTGAAATGGGTATATTACCCCTTCGTTTCACTTCTCCGATAGCTTTTCGGTTTCCTAGATCCCGACTATCAGCCGGTGCAGACAGGTAGCCAACTTTTATGGACCCATCTTGATGAGTTCAGCTGCGATACCA
Source organism: Aedes albopictus (assembly GCF_035046485.1). NCBI lineage: Eukaryota > Metazoa > Arthropoda > Insecta > Diptera > Culicidae > Aedes > Aedes albopictus. Next base: position 477,430,839 of record NC_085137.1, on the reverse strand, counting down.
TCCTTACCAGCTGCTTTGTTGGTTTTGAGCTGATGAATGGCATCCTTAACTTCCGTCAGCGTGGGAGTTGATTTATATCCGTTTTCCACTGCACTGGTGTTGTCTTTTTCTCCGTTTCCATTATCTCCTGTGCCTACGTTCTCCACGCCATTCAGGTGCTGATCGAAGTCCTGCTTTCACCTTTCAATCACCTCACGTCCGTCCATCAAGAGGCCTCCGTCCTTATCCCTGCACATTTCGGCTCGTGGCACGAAGCTGTTGCGGAATGCGTTGAGCTTCTCTTAGAACTTCCGTGTTTCTTGGGAACGGCACAACAGCTCCATTTCTTCGTATTACGCTTCTTCCAGGCGACGCTCTTTCTCCCGAAAGAGGCGAGTCTGCTGTTTCCGCTTCTGTTTGTAACGTTCTACGTTCTGTCGAGTCCTAAGCCGCAGCATTACCGCCCGCACTGCGTCCTTCTCCTTCAGAATCGTTCTGCACTGAACTCGTTCTGAACCGATTCCGTTCCACGCTACCGATGGTGCTCTCGGCTGCGTTGTTGATGGCTGCTATCACTGTACTCCGGCAGTCCTCTAGAGGGGCCCCATCGAGCTTACCCTCGTCTGGCAACGTGACCTCGAGATTCTGCGCGTATGCTGAGGCCATCCAGTTGTTTCAGTCGCACAAGGTTGTACCGTGGCGGTCGCCGGTACCGTACATTGTTGATGACGGAGAGTTTTGGGCACAGTTTGTTCATCTCCAGATAGATATCGGAGGCAATGTTGGCGCCACGATAGGTCCTGACTTGGATAATGTCGGAGAAGTGCCGTCCGTCAATCAGAACGTGGTCGATTTGAGATTCCGTCTGTTGTGGTGATCTCCAGGTGTAACGAATAGCCATGTTTTTGAAGGCGACGAAATCAATGAGTCGTAGGCCGTTTTCGTTCATCTGCTGGTGAGCGCTGAACTTTCCAATTGTCGGTCTGAATTTCTCCTCCTGGCCTACCTGAGCGTTTAAATCTCCTATGATGATCTTGGCGCAGCGGTCGTACTCGCGTTCGAGCTGCACGTAAAATGTGTCCTTGTCTTCATCAGTGCTTCCGGAGTGTGGGCTGTGCACGTTTACTATGCTGAAGTTGAAGAATCGGTCCTTGATCCTTAACCTGCACATTCTTTCGTCGATTGGCCACCAACCGATCACGCGACTCTGCAAATCACCCATCATGATGAAAGCTGTTCTCAGCTCGCGTGTGTCGCCGCAGCTCTGGTAGATGGTATGATTAACTCTAAACGTTTGCACCATGGATCCTGTCCAACGCACTTCCTGAAGCGCTACGATTTCGAACCTGCGGTCCTTCAGTAGATCGGTGAGTATGCGGGTGCTCCCAATGAAGTTGAGAGATCGGGAGTTCCACGTATCGAGTTTCCAATCGCAAGCCCTTTTTGTTCGCTGTGGTCATTGCCGTTGGTCTCGGTTCGTATTATTCTGTTGCTGATTTTCCATTACAATGGTATTTTTACGGCTGGCTCGTAGGGCCTGACACCAATCCCCTACTTTCCGGAGGACCATAGCACAGTGGCCGGAAGCCGGACAAAACCTCAAAAATCGACTTCAATATTTTATTTTTCTAATATTTTTCTTCCATTATAGATACTTCAACTGAGAAAACCTCAAATTTTCAAGTCATTTGGTCGAAAATTGAGTCTTGTGGATTTTTTCAAAGTTGAAGTTTTATGTGCTACAATATTAGTATTTATTGTCTTTATTTTATGAGCTTCCTTCACGAGTTCGTTGTAAAAGTTAGGAAGACTTGAATAATGTGACAATATTTTTTGTGTTTTTGGGTATGAATAACCATTACATTTCAGGGATTGTTTGGAATTCAATCACAGAATTATTATGTTTTTATAATATGCAAACATATTGACTTTTATTAAATTTTGGAGAAAAATTACGTATTGAAGAGATCCAGTACTTGTTTAGGAAACATCAGAAAACGACGCCATATCTCGGATCTGACGTGCAATTTTGTCTAGTTTTTGGCTATATAGGTCACTGTTTGCGCATTTTTGCGCTAAGAGCGAGAATTTTTTTTTCTATTTTAGGTCACAATGGAGCCGCATGGTTGTGGAGGAAGTGATATTGTTAAAAGTTAAAATTTTACCTTAACATATTTCAAAATGACTTCAGAAAACTAACATTTTAGTGTAATTTTCATTCTTGTAAGAGACTTTCACCAAGTCAGATGGACATAAGGGGGGGGGAGGTTTTGGGAGGGGGTGTCTGATAATGTAATGGCCACAGCTTGAACATTATTATTATTTTTTTTAAATGTTATTTTATTTTTTGACAGAAAAACACAAGAAGGTGGGTGCTCCAGTTAAAAACAGTAAGCTGGAGAAGAAAGGAGTGTTGACTAAGTATGAATAAGCCTTTATTTTCTTAGACACTACCCACATGTTGCTTCACCAGATACAACTAACTCTTTTAACCTTCAAAAAAAATGAAAGACAAAAACAACCGTGAAAAACATGTAAAAATAACTACAAACCATTGCCCATTTATTTTTTTTAAACTGGTCGTTTCTTCGATTCATCTTAATCGTTAGAATTGCTCAACAACCTTGGAAGCAATCTCTTCACGAACTTCTATCAAAGTTTAAATATATAGTGACACAAATTCGTCGACATCTACGTGTTTCTTTTCTACACGCACATCGCTACAGTTCAAAGCAACAATCATCTATAAAATATAAAAGAAATTCACTAAACGGCGTTAAACGCTACGTTAAATATTTTTCTGCGTAAACGTCGCGATCACCAAGGCAATCTTTGAATATTTGAATCGCAATTTTATGAAACGTACATTTTACGGTCTTTAGTGAAACCCCTTATAGTGGTTTTTTAAACTTGAAGAGTTATTGTATGTTATTCATGCAGTTTCGTTAAACACATTTCTACTGAACGACACACAGAGTGATAAAGATTTTGCTGGAACTCTGCTGTTCATAAAGATGATTACCGATCTCTGATGATCGTTTATCAAAAATTCCCTTCAATATTGCGAATATGAATTGCCAATTCTTTATAGATAGGGTTGTTTCGGTTGCTTCAACAAGTGATAGCAGGGATCGATGTACCTTACAACCCAAACTCGGAAGAGCATATATGAAGTTGTTGAAACGGGATTGATAAAAAGCAGTTCAAATTTTGCGCAGTTCACTATATTAGACTATCTGACCCCATAACGATTGAATTAACACACCTCCGTGCACCCACCATAAAATGTCACGTGGTCTATGGGCAGTCCCTGAGAATAGACCACGTCTTATCAGCCAACATTGGTGTGTATCGGAATTGATCCATTAAAAGGAAACGTAGGTAAACGATTTTTTCTAATGATTTATGTAGTTTTGAAAATTTTGGACCACCCTAACAGCAATAACTACACAATTATAGTTTATTTCAATATCAATGCATGATTCAAGAACCCCCAAATTAAAAGGTTAATCAAAGCCTACGTTCTGAAAGCACATTGTAATAGCTTATCATCGATTATTCTTACATGCTTTCCATAATCAGCAGATTTCAAAATTTTGAACCACCCTAATAAAGTAGAATCAAAATATATGATAAGTTCAATATCACAAATAGATTTAGAGAACTAAAAACATCATAACCTGTGAATTTTAGCAGTTCCGTTTAACATTTGAGGTTTTGTCCGACTTTTGTATGGAGGCCCGCCACTGTGCATAGTGCACAGTTGAGCTTAGAGTTCTTCCCTGGCACTCGGACGTTGATCAGCCGCCACTAACATAGGGATCGGACGCTGTTGTGAGCCGCTACTCCTGGAGAACAGACGTTCAGGTTTGCCGAAGCAAACCCCTTCTTCCCTGTCAGCCAACGACCAAAGTTCCCACCGGGGTTGCTTACCCGATCTTCCCTAAGGTTGCTCGTAGTTTTCCGCCGGTACCATGAGAAAGTAGAGATAGGAGTTGCTGGACAGAGGCTAGTGGATCTGTATAGCGCAGCATATCCAGCCTTCACCGTGCCGAGGGAAGGATGTATCCTACCTATTACCGCTACTGTGCCTCATCTTAATCGACGAGATCCTGGTAGGTGCGATTGATCATGAACCAAATCATGGGTTTCTGTAGCAGCCCATTACCATGAAGCACCTAAATGACTTCGAACTGGCTGATGACGTTTCTCTCCTAGATCAATGGCGCTCTGATATGCAGAGTAAGCTCGATGATCTTGCCGATCGCTCCTCGGTCTCACCATCAACGCCAACAAGAGCAAATCGTTAGATGTAAACACCGTCAACCCCTCCAGCTTCACGGCAGCTGGGCGAGTAGTAGAGAACGTTGAAAGATTTCAACGCCGATGGTGGCTCCAAGATCGACATAGGTGCACGGATCAAAAAGTCGAGGGCTGCCATCACGAGTTTAAGAAATGCATGGAAAAACAATCAGATTGGTCGACGCACCAGAATCCGGGTTTTCAACTTGAACGTGAAATCTGTGCTGCTGTACGCCAGTGAAACTTGGTGTGTATCAGCGGGGATCACTTGACGGCTGCAAGTCATCATCAATAGATACCTACGGTATATAATTCGTACATGGTGGCCGCTTAAGGTGTCATGATGCATCACCAAGCTTTCACACGAATCATTGAATTTTTGCTGTTCAATGATTGTTTGCCTCGCGTTTTTTAAGTGATAAAAAACTGTCAATCCTGCAGCCACGCAGCAGAAAAAGTATCATCGCAATCACTGCGAGTGAGCAAATAGGATGATACTTTTTCATACGAATATTCGCTTTGGTGGCAGAGAATTATCACTTTGAAATTTCGAGCTACATATCCAACATGGCTGCCGATGCTGATGATGCCGTAAAAAGCCTTAATTGGAGCTCCACTGTCGATATCATGAAACGTCAATAGTGACAGAAATTCGGAAGCGTAAGTAGAGGTTGGTCGGCCACACTCCAGGCAGGGGTGCGAATGAAATCTGCGAGCAAGCGTTATATTGGAACCCAGCAAGACATCGCAGCAGAGGCAGACTCAGAGGCTCAGACATTTGACCTGGCCACATGTCAAGGCGATGGCTGAAAATCGCCCAGGATGGAGATCTTTCAATTTGGCCATCTACACCACCGTGGGTGCTCAGGACTAAAAGCATGTAAAGCAGGAGACGTCGAGTAAGGCAAAGCTTTTGCATCTTTTCCCCTGCCCACTGATCATCAACCTGACGTAGCGGGCGTCATGTGCGCTGAATAATAGAAGAACTGTAGGTATATACCAGTTAGAGCAGTTGTCTCCTAGGTTTCTGATCTGGTAGTACTCAAGCTCATGTACAATGCAAAATGCATTCTACCACTTACCGACATGACCAAAAGTTGCTGGTGGCTGGGCGATTTGAACACATGACCATTGCCCTCTGGCAAAGCAAACATGCGGCCCTTATTCGGTATTCTAAGGGCGCCTTCTGCAGACCACCCATCGTTCCCTCACGCTCGCAAACACACATTGTCGGCTGTGCATTGGCTCGAAAATGATGATGATTAAACAGATTGATTGAATTGATATTTATGGAGGCGTGTAATGAGCTCGACTCCAGAGAGTTCTACCAACATGCTACGAGCGGTGACACAGCAAAACACATGAATCCTGGCGCGGCGCGCGTGGTCATGGCAAAATGCGACTGCACAGTAATTCTTTTGCTTCGTCGCGATAATGCTCCCGTTGATGACGAGCAATCAGCATTTTCCAGAATGGGTATTAATTAATGCGAGTATTTTCTGCCAAATTGATGTCTTTATGTCCATGCCGATTTATCGGCATCGATTTGAATGCAAATTAGCAACATATAGATAGTAGTGATGTTCGCTGCGTGGGCGAATTCACGATGGATTTTGGCAGATTGGTCAAGGCGAGGGGTTTAGAGGCAAGCGTTTATCGAACCGGGGTCTTTTTGTTTGGAATCAACCACCACCGACCGATTCCGCGCCGGGTGCGTTTGGACGTTTTCGCCTAGACCATGGTTGAATCTTTTGTGGTTTGATAATGCGATTTTAATTGGTGTCGATTCAATTATTCTGTACCGGAAAGATGAACCTTTTGCACATGGTTTTTGCTCCGATACCGATCAAATTCGAACGCTGTGCAGTGCTCAAAAAAGGTACAGCTGAACGGTACTAATGAGGGTTATTTAGAAAATTAAATAACGAACTGGCATAATACTTTTATAGAAACAAGCACAGTATTCGTGGAGGCGTTTTTAGATTTGGACAGCATCTACGATAGTTATTAGGTAATGGCGAAGAAGTCCTCTTTTCCAAGCGTAGCGTTAATAGGTACCTCATTTAACCAGATGTATCTTCTCATCAGTTTCTCCATGAAATGTTGGAACCTAGTTTAGAGAAAAATGCATACTGCTGCTTTAACCTCCAATCTTCTGCACACAGTAGGTAGTTGATGTAAATCCAAACCTAGTGGGAAATCAGTTGCAATATTCAAAGCAAAGTTGCTATCCGCTTTATTCATCATCATTGTCGTTGCCATGGGGGTGTTGAAACCGCTACAACCAAGCCCATCCATCTGTTGTTGTGGTGGTTAGGAGAGAACAGCATCCCACCTACCTAAAACCTAGGATAGGATACGACAACTAGTCAGCCCAAAAGAGACCAATTTGGGGACCAATAATCTTAGCAACGCGGAAAAACAAGACAGCAAACTGTGAAATTAGACAGAGAAGTTGCAGGTGTCACATCCTATCCTAGCCTAAAACAATCGTTAAACCCTTTCAGCCGTGGAACAACAGGTGTGCCGCACTTTGTTTGTGCGCTGCGGTTCATCATTATTCCCAAAGTAGCTATACTGCGAATGCGAGCAAACCAACGCAACGCAACGGGAGGCACAATCAATGACAGGCAGAGAGTAATGAGGTCCCTGGTGAACCCTCGTTTGAACGAGCAGGCAGGACCATTCCATCCAGCGCTCATCACTTAGGGAAAAACTCGGAGCGTGTTTTGAAAGCAAGAGTTAATACCATATCACTCGGGACAACACTCAAATCATCTAGTTCCCAGGCCGACGACGTCGCCGCAACAACGATGGCAACTACGCAAGACCAACTTTTTTTACAGCAACAGCAAAAATCGTAAACCTGTTATCAGCTTGAAATTTACATAATCCTATTAGAGGATTGCGTGAAATTTGGTTGATGCGTGCGTGGCTCGCTTCCTTCGGGAAAGTTTGCGAATTTGTTATGGGGTGCTTCCATTTGTTGGAATGAATCTGCACGTTTCTGAGTGTCAGATTTGCTGGGCAAATTCATTTTCAAAGTGGTTTTCAACGACGTTGGTAGCGATAGGATAAAATATAGCTGATTAGCAGTAGTTTATTCAGAGTTGGTACTGATCGACTGTGTCAAAATTCCGGGATAGTAATATTCTTGTAGGGTTACGTCGTCATCTCCGTAGAGGTAATTTTGTACACAATCAACGCACTTATACACCGCGGTTTTTGAACTTCATCAAACGATATATTAGTACTTCCCAAGGAACAATTCGTCAAAGTCAATTAATAAGCATGCATGTCAAACTATTGATGGTTTATAACATCCGCAGCTGAACAAAACCAAATGCTGAATAATTAGCTGAAAAGATGCTATTTACATTGTAAATAAGCCAAAATGCAACATTTGGCACGCATGTGAACAGCAATTTAATTATAAGCTTAACAAACGTCAGCAATTTTTGTTTGTTCGATTTACCCTTACTAGCTTTAATATAAGCTGAAGAAGAACTTTGTTACGTTACATTATTTCGTTAGGCAAAAGATACAGTTAGGCTAAATTAAGTGTAAATAAAAAAACATGCTAGGAACAAATCCTTATATGTAATGTGCCTCGCGAATCGCTTTTCGAACACATCTACGAGGAATCTGCAACGCAACCGAGGGTTAGCAATGCAACACACCACAGTCGAACCACCATATACCAACACATATACCTGGGCGACAGACGATGTTGAGGCATCGTGAGAAGAAAGCAGGTGTGACATGATCGTAAATATACAATCGAACGTGAGAGCAGATGAGAAACACGACAACGGGCACACCAACACAATCACATCGATGCCGCGACAGGCACGATCGGGCACAGTGAGGGGAAGTAGTCCTCAGGCCTAGCAGTCCCTACTGATCGGTCGCGCGTGTCAGAAGCCAAGAGTTGAGCCGGAGAGAACAGTGTTGTTTGTCGGTGAACCGCACCATAATTTGATCGTTGTCAGTTGGCCGGATTGGGAACGTACCTTAAGAGTGTCATCCTGCCGGAATCGCATAAGATTCAGTTATCGGGAAGTCAGCGTTACACACAGAGATTAAAATTTTCATTTTCAATGAGTGAAATTCAACATAAATTTTGAAGATTCTCAACTGAGGGATCAAAATAAAATTCATTTTGGTGAATGAATTTTTTCACCTATTCATTCATTTTTCTGTCACTGACAATTTTCACTGAGAAATAAAACTGGACCGTAACTCCCGATTATACTTCCAATAACCTCAAAACTTGTGTATAGCAGTTAATTAGAATTATAATTATGTTCTCTATTTGTTCATTAAGTCGGATTGTGCGTCTGTTAACAGAAATTGGATATTTTACGACGTGCGAAAAAATATTCGTGACAGAGAATTGAATGAAAAAAGAGAGGCATTCAGTTGACAATGAATGTGGCCAAACACGAATGATAAAATGAGAATGTCAATCTTCACTTTAAATCTTCGATTTTTTTACTCTCTGGTTACACATAGCATCGAGTCCCGTAAGTTGGAAGCGCCAAGATGGTGGCAGCTGGAATCATACAATTCTTCTTGCAGGAAGCATCTCGCGGCAAGGAATCAATCTGCGCAGCCAAGTGGAAAAGCAACGTTATCCCATCCCAAACTTAACGGTGGAGCGGTAGACAACATCCTTGGTGCTCCGGTCAGCTCGCAAGTGCGATCCCCGACGCAATAGCGATAGTAGGAGAGGACCAAAACTATTCGTCGAGGAATCATTGGAAGCACGTGGTGAGTTGTGCGGGCATGAAGCAATGGAGACCATGGCCCTAAGTCTGATCATCTCTTTCAGAGAAACCTCACCAGGTCGGCGAAGCAGCCGTCGGAGTCGAGGGTGCGAATAGGATCACGCACACACAAAAACCCCACACTGGGTGAGTAGTCAAGAGTATTAGTGGCGCAGTGAACATAGTGGACTAACCTGTCACGCGACAGGGTTTTTTTCGTTGCAGCACTGACTGTTGCACGACACGTTCGGGTGCAGAACGACCGAGCGACCGAGCGCACTTGTCACGCTGTCGGAGGATGCGCAGCTAAGAGACGTGACGAACAAAAGTGCAGCGGTGAAAACGTGACGAAACATTGATCAACCGGGGACCGAATCGGATTCGGGTTTGAAGCGGCGTAGGAAGCAAGTTCGCGGTCCAGCAGCAACCGCAAGGCCAGGCGACAAGCCAGTCGTCTGGTGATCCAACGATTTGCCCAGCACGGCGCACCGGAGAGATTTGGCGTGAGGCTGCATCAGAGTGAACAATGCTGGCGAGAACACTCGTCGGAGGCAACCATCCGTTGAAGGTGGAGGGCCCGTGGATCGACGCGGCAAGGTGCGTCACTTGGCACGGTGGTGTACAGACTCGAGGGTTGCAGGACAGTGACACCGTCTAGAGGGGGTCCGTGAGTACGAAACAGACATTAGAATTAAGCGATGTGCATGCATAATGCCTAGGGCGCTAAAGTAGGGCATGTAGATAGGAGTCAGCCCAATAGGGGTTCATGTTATGTAAACGATGTTACGTATTTGGAATTCGGTTTTAAGCGCATTATCCATTCGAATTTCCAGGACTAGCCGAGGCTAGCCCACTCCCTCGACAAAGTTCTCAACAACTTTTTTCTACGCGTTAAAAAGCTTATGTTCCACAGCTTCCGGTAGCTGATTATTGTGGTCTACATAAGTTGAACAAATGCTTTCGAAGTTTAATACTTTAGCTACTGTGGGAACGTTCAATTATGGTTTAACAGTAAGCTATATCAACGGTTTTATGATTTATTTGTTCGATTATCACTTTTCGATTGAACAAAAGGTCAAAGTGATTATAATTGAGCAGTACTGGAACGTTCCTCATTATTAAATATATATTGATATGTATTATTGATTGATGCAAACCAATGCAAAATATTCGAAACATTTTCTAATATTCGTAGCAATTTCAAAGTTGTAGTCATCTTCACCATTTTTTTTTTAATATTTACAACCTTCCATAAATCAGAATATTGATCTTTCATAGCATTGCAAAGATTTTACACTCTCAGCGAGCAACTTACCAATTCCAGGATGGCGTAGTCGGCAAGGCATGCGACGGGTGATTGGGAGATCACGAGTTCAAATCCCAAGTTGAGAAATTTTTAGAAGAGCTTGTGTGTTATAAATGCGTTAAGACGCGACAAATAAACATGATTGCACTATAATTGCACCTCGCACTTCAATTTGTTTTTTGTCTACGCAGCAGGTTATCATAGCTGAATACAAGTTTAATATGAGGCTGATATAACACAGATTACTTCCTACTGTAAAGCCTGTATCGCGCTTGAAGAAAATATTGCTGAATAACTTCTCCACTTTTGTTTGAACAACGCCTGATTACAAGTTGTGATAAAATAATGTTAAACTGTAATTCAATCAAATGTGGAATAAAAATGCCATAGCAATGTTGGTTAAATGAGTGAATGTTCCTTGGGTTACTGTCGCTTTTGATTCTCTCTACACTAAAATGAGGATAATTACTTTTATGGTTCTAATCGTATTGGAAACTTTGGAAACTGTTTTGAGCAAATTTCTTGGCGGTAAGTCACAGCTTGTAATTTTTTGCGATGGTGCCCCCTTAGAATCTATTTCTTGATTTTTCTTGAAGTAAAAAGCTCCCACTTTCATTTATAAGGCATGAATTGAATCTTCTATTCAAATCTGATCGTTTGATATACTGGTAGGCATGTATTAAACAATATAACCATTTTTGGAAGCAAAAGTTTGATTCTCGCGCAAAACGTAACGCGTGGAATGAGTCTTCGTTAGGATCAGTTCGTCATAAATTTACAGATTTTGTTCGTCCTGTTCAGAACGAGAATTTTTTTTTTCATTTATTAATGATACTTTAAAATGCATTCGTGTCAGCGATTGATGGAAAAGTAATGATCCCATGAAAGTAATGGTCGAGAAGAATGGCAGAAGCCAGCTGTTGGTGTTGGGGGCCTGGAAGAGCTGGTAGCAATATAGGGAAGCAAAAGTAGCTGAAAAACGAATCTATAGCAAAAAGAAAATGGGTCTCCAGTTAGCCTAGTGGTTAAGGCTATGGATCGCCAATCCGGAGATGGCGGGTTCAGTTCCCGTCCTGGTCGGGAAAATTTTCTCGACTCCCTGGGCATAGTGTATCATTGTATTTGCCTCACAATTTACAAATTCATGCAATGACAGGCAAAGAAAAACCTTCAATTAATAACTGTGGGAGTGCTCAAAGAACATTAAATTGAAGCTAGGCAGGCCAAGTCTCAGTGCGGACGTAGAGCTATAACGAAGAAGAAGAAGCAAAAAGAGAATACGTTTACTCAGGCTTAAGATATTACGGACCAGAATAATTAACGTTATTTTTACGAAACTGTCAACGACGTGTAGAGTAAACAGCGCATGCTGATAGATAAAATAATGGTGTCTGTTAGGGATTGTACGACGAGTCCCCGAGAACCAGTTCCTCGAATGCAGTTTTCCCGAAAATTGTTTCCCCGAATGTACTATTTCCCAGAAAAGAGTATTGCATCTGCAATTTAATATTCATCGTGCCTCAGCTGACGCTCATCACGCTAACGTAGTGCACATGGGCCGCCATGACTCCAATGCACAACTAGGGGGATCCGGCCATTAGGCCGAAGCACACTTAAATAAAATACTTCAGGCCAAAGTACGTTAAACCGAATGGGTTGTTTAGCTGTCTTCTCAATCTATATATATATAAAAATGCAGTGGCATACGTGGGACCGCGCATAACTTGCGAACGGAAGGACCGATTTTCGTCGTCTTGGTTTTGTTCTGTTAGTTTTCCCCCAAGGAAGGTTTATGAGGCAAAAAACATGGAAAAATAGAGAGTTTTTGAAAATCGATCTTCCATACATTATGACCGGGGACTTGGTCTTGACTAGAAACTTCAAACGTCAAAAAACGCAGTAGGCAAGACAAAGTTTGCCGGGTACAGCTAGTTTTCTATACAAAAGATGTTCAAACTTGTTTTCGAAGTCCTGGAAGATGTTTTGAGTCCCATGGGTTTTAACATTCCTCGAGTCCAGCCCAAGCAACAATTTTGATTTTATCGAAGTTTTTAGCGATTCAAAAACCCTAACCTTAGAACCATTGATGTCGACTTGAAAGTCCTCTCGAAGTCATATATGCCTGTTATGGCACACGTTCTGACTAGTTGGTCCAGTTTTATTATGATCTACAGGACTTCGAATGCAAAACGGCTTAGAATTCATAGTTTTATCGTATCCCCGATACAACCTTCTAAATAAAACCATCTTTTGACTTGTCAAATATTTGTGTTACTGTTTTTCCCCCATAAATGTTCGATCGTCAGAATAAATTATGCTTGATTGTTTATTTTTGGAAAAAATGTCGATTTGAAATTCAGATTTGTTAATTGGTTAGTGATAATGACAAACACTAAGTGCGCCACACAAACTGTGCATTGTTTAGAAGTTAAGCACATTCTTGAGCGCATTTAATTTACTCGGTGGCATTGGGTACATAAAAAGTTTTTTCAACAAAGCGGAGTTTCAAAGACATTACGTAATTTTTTTTGCAGATAAAATGACGGAAACATGTTGAATCGTTAAGTTTGATCTTAAGCTGTACATGAAATCATGAAATTGAGTAATGATTTTTCTGTATTTACATAAATTATGCCGACTAGACATATTTTTCTGATAAAACTCTGTGTTCCTGATGATTTCTTCAATAGGGCGAACTCTCCTGAGGTGGTCATAACTAAGCTCATGAAAAAACTAACGGTTTTATCATAGCATTTCTTGGTCAATGTTACGGCCACGAAACCTTTTGTTGGTTTTAAGCATAGCCTCACAGTTTTGTATATGTATTTGTTTACAAAAAAATCTCTCCGACAACAACCGCAAAAGCAAGTTTTATTGAATTGATATATAATAAGTGATAAGACCAATTCATGACTACTTTCAAATCTTAAACTGAAGATGTTTAAAGCAGAAGTTATATGATAGTTTTATGCAATGCCAAAGGTGCAAAGTAAAAAACAACCACATACAACTAATATAGAACAACTAGCTTTTTCACATGCGCGTATGAAACCAGGATAAAACATGAATAAACATTCAAGACATGCTGATTGTTACTTGGGAGTGCATTCTATGAATACTGGGAGTTAAGGGTCATTTGGCCGAATGCTTTTGGCTGAACGTTGTTTGTCTGAACGCCGTTTGACCTAAAATTTAATTAAGTGGTTATGCCACTGCAGTGCACTGTTTCCCACATCAGTACAACTCGAAAGAACAGACTATGTTTCAAAGTTGGATAAACCTCTGATAAAATAATGGCAGTTTTATCGTCAACTAATCTCTAAATAGAAAACTAAAAAGAATAGGTCACGAATAAAAGTAGGAAATATGTCGGAGGATCATGTCAAAAAGTTCTTCTAAATTCCTTTGATTTTAATTCGGCCGAACGGCATTCGGCCAAATGACCCATTAGACCAGACGGCATATGGCCAAACTACATTCGGTCAAAAGGCTGGACGCCGATGCTGGGATAAACTTCCATGACTTTATGAAATTATATAATTATTTTCCCTTTTCTCACAAAGATGATTTCTTGATGTTGATCGGAAATATTGTTGATCAATCTGCCAACATTTTATCTGAGATTTTTCGGGGGGAAACACATGGGGAAACTTCATTCGGGGAGCTGGTTATCGGGGATTTTTTTTACAATTCTGTTAAGACATAAACTACGTAGACTCAAAGATGATCTGGCAAAAGTCCATACGAATTTCGAAATATGTGTTTGAACAAAATTCTAGGAGGGGGATCTGAAACTGCTTAAAATTGGTCAACGTACACTGTGGTGCAAAATTGATCGGACAAACACCGATTATCATACAAAATGGCCAAGATTGGGATGCTGTAACTTTGGTTTGCGTTGATGGGTTACGTACAAAAGGCTGAATCACGAAAGGCTAAAAAAAAACAAAAGGCTGAAACACAAAAGGTTGAAAATACAAAAGGCTGAAGGCATCGAAAGGCTGAAATAACATAAGGCTGAAATTGTGATTCGACTAGTTTTTACACAGCGCCAGCTGAAATTAATAATGCTAAAGACCGTTCCAATACTAACAACTCAGACAAACATACATAATACTCTCATTATCCCCATTAGGGGCCGTTCATAAACCACGTAGACTTTTTGGGGGGAGGGGGGGGGGTTCTTGCCAAAGTCTACGCTCCATACAAATTTTAAAATTTTTGTATGGATAAAAGTCTACGAGGGGGGAGGGGGGGTTGGTCTGAGATGGCCAAATTTTGGTCTACGTGGTTTATGAACAACCCCTTATACACTGGTTTTACGGTCTATTTCAAAATGTTCTTGTTGGTCGATTACTCAGCCGTGGCACTCGCATTGATTTTGCTTTTGCTTGACGTTTGTTGCATCCTAGTGGAACATACTTCCGTTACAATGTTCTTAATCGGAAAATTTACGACTGTTTGCCCGTAAATACAATCTCATACTATGCCTTATTGAACACTTACATTACTATGACAGTATCTCTTAAAAGAATAGCAAATATATCAAAGAAGGGAAAATCTCTGATAATATTGTTTGTAACTGTAGTGCAAACAAGCTATATAGCAACATAACTCAAAAGAACAGCTCGTTTTTAAAGAAGCAAAAATTATCTAAGGCCATATAGCCGATGCAGTAAGCGCACGGATAATCAGAAAGATCATGACGAGGGTGACGCTATCGATTCTTTGGGCCTTGTACATCATCGTGGCTCTTACACGATATACCAAAGCCAAGAAGCAGGCTTTGTCTCAATTGGGGCATAACGTCAGGAAAAGGAAGAAGTGCTATACCTTATTTACGCATTTTCGTATTTTCAGCCTTTTCAATTTTCAGCCTTTTGAAATTTCAGCCTTTTGTTACATTTTCTTTATTTCAGCCTTTTGTGCATCCAGCTTTTTGAGATTCAGCCTTATGTTACCATCCCACGTTGATGGATCGAGCTCATTTTTTGACACGGAGCTACTTATATGCTGAATTTGACGTATGCGAAATACAAAATGTTTTCGTTCACAGGTTTGGGCGTGGCAAGGCGTTCAAAATGTGAAAGAGTGATCGGACAGCGGCACCTCAGCGTGCCACTGTCCAATCAGTTTTGCACATTTTGAACGCCTTGCCACGCCCAAACCTGTGAACGGAAACATTTTGTATTTCGTATACGTCAAATTCAGCATATTAGTAGTTCCGTGTCAAAAATTGAGCTCAATCCATCAACGAAAACCATAGTTACAGCATCTCAAACTTGGCCATTTTGTATGAAAAATGGCGTTTGTCCGATCAATTATGCACCACAGTGTAAGTATAATGTAACTTATATTAACCCTCTAATACCCAAATTTTTGATTTTGATCTAAATATCATTTTTCGTCATCTAAAATCGATTTAAACATGTTTTGGAAGATGATTCTTTTTAATTCTCGATTTCGTGAATTTCAGTTTTTGATTTTTCTAATTTTTATTTTTGAACATTCCCACACTTTTATATTTTTCCTCGAAGCCTATCCGTACCTCAATTTTTCGAGATGAAAACATTTTGAGATTTTATGATTATTGTTGTAATATTTTTATTTTAATTTTTTATCATGGGAAATTTTATTTTCCGTGTAATTTTAAGGAAAATAGTTTTAGAGTTTATTTGATTTCCTTAAACTATCAAACTAGGATAGAATGATTTGGGAAAAATTTAAAATATGTTAATTGTGGCGATTCAGTACAAAATAAATAATGACTTCAATTTTTCAATGATTTTTGAAAAATGTAAATATGCTTTAAAATACACCAAAAACCATTTTGAGATATACAAAACAGTCTCAAATATCAGCCAAAAATATAAAAATTTTGATTTTCCACGAAGCAAAAATTACAAAAATGCTCAAACTATACCCCGTCTAAAGGCGGGGTTGGGTATTAGAGGGTTAAGCTCTGTAGCTTCCTGTTACTTTGTTTCCTATAATTCATTTTGGACAAACATTGTTCAGTTTATAATCCCAAAGACTCAATACTCAGCAACTGCATTCGACACACAGATCAAATATCAATGAAACCACCATACGAACCGAAACCTGCATGCAGCGCTGATAACGACATTTCTCCGGCGTGTACTGCTGCAGCTCAACTGCAGCTTTTACCATTGCGCCAAAAATTCATCTGCTGCATCCTATCCTTTTTGACTGAAACATATCGGATCTCTGCACGACAGGCCGCCACAATCATTGCCACCGCAGCCAACCAGTGCCGGGCCAGTGGTGGTGAAAGGTGGGCCCTTCTCTTACCACGCGGTGGATGCTGTGTCCAATATCTTGCGGTCGTTTCATCGGTAGGTATACCCGTTGTCTGTCCCGAGTCTTACCCCGCTCAATTCTCGCTTACAGTGACCTAAGAAAAGATAGTGCTACTAAGCTATGTACGAGTAGGTGAGATGAACAACGTCTTATGTACATTGATTCATAGAACAGTTAACAAAATATCAAGTGCTTCATTTTTTTAGTGTTTTTTAGCTTGAAAATTAGTGACTAGTTTATTCCAATTATTCTGGATCATTTTTTTTAAATAAAAGTACGTCTATTATCGTTTAAACTATACCAAAATTATCGAGATATTCGTTGGTACCGTACATTGTTGATGCCAGAGACTTTTGAGTGCAGTTTGATCATCGCTAGGTAATGGTTAGAGTCAACGTTAGCCACACATAGTCTTCGCTATTGAACAAGAAGCTACTAACTCGCTTTAAAAAAAAATCTGACTAAAGTTGATGATTAACCTGGGTTCGTTAGGGGAATATCTGTAAGTAAAAAGAAAATCGCGTTAAGTACTATTCCTTTGAATTCCACTAAGAATTTGCATCCTTTGACAGATACGTATTTCGACCTCAACTGTAAGGTCGTCTTCAGTGTCTTGTACTTGACTCGAGTCGGAGCAAATTCTTGGTGGAATTCAAAGGAACAGTTCTTAACGCGATTTTCTTTTTACTGATAAAAGTTATCAAAAGCGCGCAACCCACATTTCATCAAACCATGGATCGTTTGTCCTGCCAGTCTCTGTATGTGGTGTCACTTGGCGGACATTAATGGCCCTTCGGTCTGCAATCATCGATCCCAAGTCCTCCGGATCAACGTGTACATACATATTGTGTCCGTGGTGGCCTGACCGATGGAGGACCGGTTTTCTTCACCGCTTGCCCATTTCCGGTCACGTTTTCCATGACGACGACAACGACGAGCGAGCGATCCAGCGAGTGAGCGAACAATTGTCCGTCCGCATGTGTCCGGTTGACAGGTGATGATTTATCGTCTCGGTTGAAATAAATGGAAGAATAAAAAACCCTCGAAATGACTGCAATTTTCAGCCTTTGCTCTTGGTGCTGCTTTCCAAACGGGGGAAACTGAATCGGGGATTATTGTTCCTTTGGCTGGGGGTGATATATATCATAAAATTTGTTCAACACTAACTAGCGGTGCGGATTCGTCGGTCCCGGTTGGCAAGTGGCCAAATCCCGGTGGAGACAGCCAACGAATTGTGCTGGGTGTCGAGAGTTTTCAACCAAAGGACAAACCAAAGCAAAAAAAAAAAAGAACTTGAAAGGACTGAAATGGCGGAGTTGGAAAATCGACATTGTTACCTATTAGTACGACAGCAGGAAGGGATGAGAAGAATTTCCGGATCCATTGTATCTATTTTGAGAAACAAGTTGGCGAAGCCAGTACACGCAAAAAAAATCCGTTCCGATATACGTGAACTCCCAATCACGGCAACGGGAACTATGCATAGCAACGATAACAACAATAAGAAATGTACACCGTGAACTAGATTTCACGTTTTCTAGAACGCCCATATTGACAACTGGAACTAGTTCCAGTTCACGGTGTGCATTTGCTTCTTCTCATATTTGCGTTTGTTTGTTCACGTTTATCAGAACGGTTTTCTGAGCGTGTAGTAATAATAAGGTTAGGTGTTGGAGAAAGTTAACTACCGACGAGAAACTGGTGTTGAAAAGTGTTCTTTGAAAATAAAAGGAATCCTGAAGAGTAATTGACTGATTTCTGAATATGTACTGTAATTTTTCGACCTAGCAAGGCCCAGAATAGAGCGTGGACTGCACTTTCTAGATTTTCATAAGAAAACAATAATTTAATGATACTCTCGCGGAAGCCAACATCCGTTCTGGTGCATACTTATAATACATGTGTTTTAAATTATTCAGATATTGATGATTTTGAAACACTGACTAAAAACCTATCTATGGAACGTTTCACAGAGTATATGATAAACTACCACTGAAATCACTAAACTGATCACAGTTCCAGACAACAAAAAATTTCGCGACACACACATTTTTTGAGGAACTTCTGGAGAATATTCAGATAAAAAAGCTACTGAATGTTTTGCAGAAGCTACTCTTGAAGGAATTTCAGAAGAAACTCCTGGAGGATTGTTTGATAGTAAACTTATGCAGGGGAAGAAAGCCATAGCATTTGGCAGCCCTTTCAGCGCAATATAGCCAGCGCAGCCTCGGTAAGGTAATCTGCTGAAACCCCTCAACAAACGAGGTAAGAAAAAGTAGAATAAGCGTGAATTTCAAATAACTCAACGTACATATGTACAGATGGGTACATTATTGGTTAAATTGGGAAAAAACCCACAGCTCAGGTGAGATTTGAACTCACGACCCTTATTCGCTAGACAAATGCTTTGCCAACTAAGCTACCGAGCCAATTAATGACCCGGCAACTTAGTTGTCATAAGGTTCAATTGTAATCTCATCGATCTACATATATCATCTTTCCCTAAACCGCAAATATAACCATCTCTGTTGTACTTGTACATATGTACGAAGAGCGAAAGCAATTTGTTTATTGTTTGAAACTGTTTACCTATCGCACATGCACCGCTTCCCCAACCACTTGTAGAGGAAGAACAATTGCTACCTGGAAGGCGATCAAACGCGTCGTTCGCATTCTGTTTGATACGACGGATAACTACGCTGAGGTAGATGCTCGAAAACGACTCACTCAAAGTGCAAATTTTCGGTAATACCAATCCGTGTGGTCAATTATGAATTTCAAATAACTCAACGTACATATGTACAGTTGGGTAAATTATTGGTTAAATTGGGAAAAAATCTACAGCTCAGGTGAGATTTGAACTCACGACCCTTATGCGCTAGACAAGTGCTTTACCAACTAAGCTACAACTACAATTTGCACTTTGAGTGAGTAGAATAATCGGATTGTTTTAACGGCAACAAACAATGATTTAAGAACAATGCTTGGAAAGTCGGAGCTCAGACTTGGAGTCGGAGAGCTTGCTGTTATTTGTTCGGAAACAAGCTGCGTTGCTTGGGTTGGAACATGAGGGCTTTGAACGAAGCCGCACGTGTTGGGCTCCTAGCCAGCGAGTCGTGCAGTCAAAGAAGAGAATTGTTGGACAAAAGAGACACAAAATACGCAAAGGAGGCCCGGTGATTACCCGGATAAAAACTAACCATAGGGTGTTTGGTGAAAACCATTCCTGCACCATACAGTGTATCAACTACAATAAAGTGTATCGTAATGAAATGGTTCGCTATACTATACATTAACATTGGATTTTTATGTAAAAATATATCATACTGTTTTTCTTACGTTTGAACCATTCACTTTTCCGAAACATTATTTTTCTGTGAATTTTTAATTATTTATTCAGTCTAAGATTTTTCCGTGCTTTGTTTTGTTGATGTTTGTGACTTTTTTGATGCAAAGGAAAGGAAAGAGAAAAAAAGTGAATAAGTTGAAACATCAATTCAAAGCCAATAACATGTTTAAATCAGTGGTAAACCAGATGTCCTAAGAACTGCAGGTCCAAGCAGAGGTCCAAGAGATATGGCGGGCTAGGTGTGTAGAGTGCGATGACAGAAATACGAATGTAGGCCAACCCGGAAAGATTCAGGTCAGATTACCGTAAATCAGTGGATGAGTTCAACACTATTCTTTCGGTTTTTGCATTTAGGGGAGTTTTCTCCTCTTCTCTCATGTGAACTTGCCTTCGACCACAATCGAATCAAATGCGATTGACAAACTCTTTGACGTAGAGCCATCTTTAACATATAGACTGGACTGAACACTGAAATGACTTCTAATATAGGTTCGTCTGCGGGTTCGCTTTTTAACCTTACTTATATTGTCGGACCGCCACCAAACCGGACGTCGCACAATCAAGTCGCGACGCGATCCAACTCGCGACGTTTATGAATCATGTCAAAAGTAGTGCGCATCCTTCCCGTTGTTGTCAGCAACACAGCGCACCAGATGCGAAACAGTTGCGACACTTGTGGACCAAGAAAATGGCAATTTTTGATTGAATGTCTGTCTTGATTCCAACCGGATAGACAATATTTGAATCGAACTTGGCAGCTTTCTCATGAGTTGTTATGTATTTCAAACTTTAGTCAAACTGGCGCCTCAATATTGCAATAACGGTTAAGCACGCTGTAATGATACTTATGTACCTCGTCACCCACTTCATGCAACTACATTAGTGGTCTAATAACACTTAGCGCGCTAGGCATAGTTCCATCATGCCGCTCAAAGTGTTGCCACAAATAATGCTTAGTTTGCAAAACCCAGTTATCTGGCTGGTGGGACATGGGAGCCTATGCTTCAACTGTTAATGCAATCAGAGACTACTCAGACTTAGACGTGGGCGATCCTATATATGAAGGGTTATCCAAAACGCTCTGGAGAATTCCCAAAGCGCATTCTAATAAATCAAGGAAGCCTAAGGTGCCATTAACAGGAGGAAAATGACAAGATAATATAACAATATATGGTTTATGTAATGTAAAACAATAAAACATAACAAAAGAGAACCATTCCAAAACCATTTGAACATTTATTTACGGTACATTTTATTGTTTGAAACTATTCATGTACCATACAATTTACAGTATATTTAAACCCACGTATCAGTATTTTGAACAATTCATTAACAATAAAATGTATGAATTGCAAAAAAATATATATGGAGAAAAATATTTTTTTTATATTGTTACGATACTTAACAACCTGTATAATATATTGTAAAAATCTTATTTACAATTCACGGTATGGTGTCTACATTACATCTTATTGTTTTTGTATTTTTATTTTTACAGTGGTGTCTATTGTAAAAATATGGTTCTTAATAGTACTGTTGTTGGGTATACACTCACTGGAGGTAGGTTCGTTGCACTCACCTGATATTGCAGCACCAACGACTTACCCAAGCCACCGACACTCGATGCTGACAGCTGCGCTCGTTGCTGCCACCAGCCAATAGATGCCGACGACCGTGCTTGCCACGGTCACCAGCCGACGTCGATGAAGTGCCGACAGCAGTGCACTCCACTGCCACCAGCACGTCGTTCTCTCCGCCGAAGGACCACGGCTTGAATGCCGAAACACCGCTGGCCGTCAAAACCATCGTGTCTTGCTTGCCACCGGATGCCAGAAGTGACACCGAACGAGGAAAAAGGAAAATTTATGAATAACTCTTGGTGTCAACTCCCGGGCACCACACAATTAGCAAGCACGACAGCTTACAACGACTCCGCTTCAATGCAGCTGCACCGCCGCACACCAATCGCCACGATCGGTGGAAGCGAACCACAATCCAAACGACGACGAACAGGATCCAACACGTCCGCCGCTCTGCACGCCAGCGCCGACTCGGAACAAGGAGCACACAAACACTCGCCACCGTCTCGGGGTGGAAGGAAGGGAAAAGGCCAGCCGATCCTCGCTTCGATCGAACTAGCCACCACTTTTCGGCACTGGTTAGAGAAAAACACTTTTTGTGCGATCCGTACGCGTCAATGGATTTATTGATACTGATAGAAACATGAAAATTGACATTGTTTATATAGATCCTGCCATCGTCTTGGCAACCGGTCAGCGCAGAGCACGCTGCAAATTAGGCCCCGCCCTAGGCCCCGCCCATGCGAAGCGCATTGTGTAAGAAAGCGCCTCGTTGGAGGCACGTCGCTGAGTATTGATGAATGGTACCTCTCTGTTCTGCACGCGTTGGGCGCGTACAACTGTTACAATACAACGTTCGGTTTTTCTACTGTAATTTTTAATCGGGTACTCTTTGTCTTAACTGGTGACAGATAATGACATGATATCGATTTTTTTGTTGGTGACAAAACAGATGCTAAATTTGTTACGTTTTTCAACTCGTGAATAATCGATTATTACTAACCCAAAATTGAATCTGTATGATTGTAGTTCTTGAACAGCGTTGAACCACCAACCCTTCGAAAATCGCAATACAAGGAATATTCCAAACCTGTTCAAGTTGGGATAAACCTGTGTAGCATTGGATGGATTGTCGCAACAAATGCAGGTTGCGACATTGTCATCATTGTTGCGAGATAGTTGAAATTTGGTTCAGTGCGTACAGTATATTTTTGAGCAACCCTTGTAAAGCTATTACCATCCTAGTTAACGTTGTATATACTAGTGTCACACGCTACATTTACGTTACATTCCATGCATGAACGTTGTTTGAGATGAATGACAATACGGCACCATAATTAACGCAAATCAGGATGAAATTAAAGACTTTCAAGGTTAGCATGGAGTTCCAGTGGTTCCGAAAACTGGAATATCCATATAACTCAAGACTCGGAAGTGTAAGGAAGTGGAGACATTGGTTTTTGGATTATGTTTATGTTTTAGTGGAACAACATGACTTTTGCTTCTCCTATCTCTTCTGGGCGTATTTATCTTATCCTTTACCATTAACAGAGTTCTTACTTCTGTCACTGAAGAAAATTTGCATAAATAACTGGAAATGTGCCAAGTGGGGATGGGCGAAATTGAAGTTCGCAATAGTTGTTCCGCCATTTTCGCATGTTGGTCTAAACTTGTCAAGTGTCAATTGACTTCAGCTGTCATCTGCTGTGAAATTTCACAAATCCAGTATCATTTCTATCATAAATTTAATTACTATGAATTCTACATAATAAGAAACAGTATACTTCACATTCTAATCACAACGAATCCCCTAATATATTTTGGGATATGAAAATATACACGTAGTAGATAATCCAGTAAACACCTAATACAACTGAACCCCTCAGTACGAAGTTCGTTATCATATCCAATCGAATGTATCGTTGTCGGGCTTTCTCCCATGTGTCCGTCTTCTCCTTCAGTATGTACGTCTTCAGCCCAGGGAAGTAGATGTTAAAGTAATCATCCCACGGTAAGCTCTTCATGTCGCACTGGAACTGTTCCTTGTCACCTGGGGTCATCGAGTCCATAACCTGACGCATTTTGTCGTTTACGAAAATAAACTCCTGACCGGCGAAAAATTCTATCATGGTTGTAAATTTCCTCACTTTTCGGTAGATTTTCATTAACCTGGAAAAAATGTCTTGAATTAGATATAATCGTTAATGGTTACTTCAGAAACGGACGCACATTGGTCTCTCGCCTTTGAATCGGAGTATCGCATCAATGATAACACCCGGAATAAAATGCAGGAGAATGGACAGAATCATGCTGAACGTCGCATATTTGGTGCTCACATAGGAACCGATCCATAGTGATCTCAAGGGTGGATTTGATGCGCCAATGGTTTTTGTATATCTTGAAATCATTGCGTTGGTTAGAGGATTGTCAACTGCACTGCCTAGGTGATAGATGTGAACCTTGTCTGGATCCGTGGAAGGGGCATTGTGTCGATAATCCTCAGCTGCTCGATAAGCTGCCACCAGAGTACCATTTATGACAAAATCAGCCGGAATGATGTCGATTTTTATGCTGTCTGATGCGTGAAGAACCCGTAGGACTCCACACCCCGCTCCAACGATAACTCCATTCAATCCATACAGATTGTCAGTCCACCCTTGGATTGGATCATCCATCGTGGTTGCGACTGCGAATAAAGATTGTAAGATCATGAATACATCATTCCAATATGTATGCCTAACTTACCGATGGTAGGTCGAATGATAACGATATTCATTCTGTCAAAATACATCTTCACCAAATTCTCAGCCAAACTCTTGGCATACGTGTAAGTATTTGGCCATGGACGAATAATCATATCAGTCAGGACTTCGCTTTGGTCATCATCCACGGTCTTCATCAGCTCCATCATCTTCAACGGATCCACCGGTGGATCGTAGAACTTCTCGTATACAGTATTTGTAACACAATTGGCATAAGCTGTCGAAACGTAGATCATCAGCTCCATTTTTTTCAAACTGACACACAGGTTTAACATTTCCAGCGTCCCTTGAACATTCGTTATGATAATTTTATTCAAGGCTTCGTCGAACCTTACATCCGCTGCCGCATGCAACACAATCTCCGTTCTCTCTCTAATATACTCCAAATCTTCGGGACTCAATCCAAGTCCAGGTACATCCATATCACCAGCGATCACGGTCAACGTATTCATGTATTGTTTCTCCCCCAGTCCATGAACCTTAAAAAGCTTTTCCTTCTCTAAGATCTTTACCATCCGCTCCTTCGGTTGCACACCTTTCTTCTCGCGAACGATCACAATCAGTTCCTTTACTCCTAATCGGACAAGCTTCACCATGTAAAGTTTTCCAAGGAACCCAGTAGCCCCGGTCAGCAAGACCACTTTTCCCCTGTAGTAATCGGCCACGGGGCTCGGGTGTATCGGTTCTTCCTCCCACAGATTCATCCCGCGCGGATCCATCATGATGCGATGCACACGAGAGTTTCAAGTCCAAAGCCAATGGACCGACCGATCGGTGACTTGTGATTGGTTCGAAGCTATGTGGAAAACTGCACCGGCTCGATGCACTCCCGAAGCGTAGGCTAACGATAACGGAAGGTTGTGAAAAATTTGAAATGATAATAAGCTGCAGTACGGTTGGTGACCGTCGCGCGCAGAAGTTCAAGGTTGACGGAACTGAATGACGCATTATGTGCGGTTCGTCTGTGTTTGACGACAAAGTCTGGTAGGTGTTTCAATTTGCGCAAAAGGTGACCTAAGGTATTTTTCCATATTCCATATACCTTCTCATGTGTCGGAGTCTTGGCCTGTAGATTCCTTCGGTTGTGGACGATGTTCAAGGCCCAACATGTATTTTACGGATTTCCAAACGGACTGGGTATATCGCAGCCTTCACTGCCTTCCATCGGGACTTGAGGAATGTTACTTCGGCTTTCAAATCATGATTCATTTATTTTTGGTTCACAGCTTATACAAATAACATATAAGGTCCATTTATTTACACGAATCACTAAATATCTATTTACACATTTTATTACATAGGGTAAATCGCTAATTGGTGCACGGCTAAAAATTCGCCAATTATTGCACACCCCATAAGGAAAGCATGGAGTGTGCAACAATAGGCGAGTTTTTAGCCGTGCAATAATTGGCAAATTACCCTAATACTATCTACATACAGGTAACACTCAACAGTAAAACATTGATTGAACTGCCCTACTGGACTCCGTCGTGGTGCCTTGCCTACTGACGAGAGAGGCCATACTCTGGCTAAAATAGCCCTTTCCGTGTCATCATATATATACAAAATCCCAGCGTTGTATGTCTGTCTGTCCGTAACGCTTTGAAATGTTTCGTTGAAATGTTTCACCATGGTTGTATCAAATTTCTAAAAGGTACGAGAACATTATGGATGTTTTTTTACTTTCCAGAAATAATAAGAAGAACCTTCTGGAATGTTCTGGAACATCAATATTCTAAAAATTCTAAGAACTTTCTGGAAGTTCCAGAAAATAAATAACGTTCTGGAATGCTCTAAAATATGGAACTTCTAAAATTTTCGAGAATCCCCTTGAAGTTTCTGAACGCTTCAGAAAGAAGAAGAAGAACCTGCGGCAGCATTATGGAACATCTTTTTTTTTTTGGCGTAACGTCCCAACTGGGGCAAACCCTGCTTCTCAGCTTAGTGTCTATGAGCTTATTTATTAACTGAGAACTTCGGCTTCTAATAACCACTTCTAAGTTGGTAAACGTTTTAGAAAAGAACCTTCTAGAATGTTCTAGAGAGCATGAAACTTTATTATATTGGGAAAAGGTTATGGACGTTAGGGAACGAACAAGGAACCAAAAAAGAATCTTCTAGAATGTTCTGGAACATAAAAATTCAAAAAATTTCCAGAAACCTCCTGAAAGATACTGAACGTTACAAAAGTAAAACAATTATCTGAGACATTCTGGATATCACACTTTCTCAAACATCGAAAACTTTCTGTGCGTTACTGAAGTTTCAATCAGAGAAAGGAGAAGAAACTTTTGGTATGTTCTGTACACTTTTCATTCTTAATTTCAAGAACTTTCTGGAAGTTAATGAAAGTCCATGAAAGAAATAAAGGGCCTTCTAAAATGTTCTGGAACACCAAAATTCATTAAATTTCGAGAACTTTCTAGAGATTACTGTATGCTTCAGAAGGAAGAATAATAATCTACGAAAATGTTTTAGATAATCAAAATTCTTGGAACTTTCGAGAAGTTACTGGACAAAAACAAGACAAAGACCTTCTGCAAACTTTTTTAAATTTACGAAAAGTGTCTGAGAGTTTGTGAACGTTCCAGAAAGAATGAAAAATACCCTTTAAGAAGGTTCTGGATCAACCAAATTCATAAAATGTTTGAGAAATTTCTAGAAGCTACTGAGCATTCCAAATGAATACAGAAAAAATCTCTAGAATATTCTGGAACATTAAACTTCCCAGGTACTTTCCAGAAGTTACTGAATGTTTCAGAAAGAACAAGAAAACTAACCTTCTGGAATTTTCTGGAACAAATTTTCAATGCCGATTATGTTCGGGGAGTGTGTCAACGTTCAAGAAAAAAAAAATGTCAAATGAACCTTCTGAAAAGTTCTGGAAAGTCAGAATTCATTAAATTCTGAGAACTTTCTGGAGATTACTAAACGTTAAAGAGAGAAGCATTCTGGAGAGAGATTTTGGATTGTTCTTGAAAACTGTTTCATTGATGAAGTGTAACTGGAATTGTAAAAACAATCTTTTTCTAGCTAACGTGGTTAGCCACGTCGGATCAGCTAGTCATATGTATACAAGCCCAGAGTTGTCTGTCCTTCCGTCACGCTCTGAAATGTTTCATTGAAATGTTTCACAGAATAAAAACTTCAATAACCATTGCATTGTAGCATTGTACCTGTGTTGAAATGGTGTATCGTTGCATTAGTACATCATTGCATTGGTGCATCGCTGCATTCTTGCTTTGGTGTATTGCATTGTTGCATCGATGCATTGTAGTATCGCTATATTGTTATATCGTTTCATTGATGCATCGCTGCATTTTTACATTGCTGCATCAATCCAGTAGAAAGATCTAGAACAGTGATTCCCAAAGTGGGCGAAATCGCCCCCTTGGGGGCGAAAATTTGAGAAATCAAAATTGGGGGGCGAAAATACTAAAAAGGGGGGCGATTTTTTCTATGATTGGAAAACATCAAAAGTATTGAATTATAAGTCGAGAATGTGAACTGAATCATAAAAACTCCCTGACATTCAAGCTTTCAGTTCCAGTTTTGTCTAAGATTATAAAAGTGCTGTGACTATTAAACATAAGCATCGACTTAATTCTACAGAATTATTGGTATTTGTGTGGGCTCTTTGGCAAAATTGCTAGACGTATTTCTGAAGGGTTTGTGTGATTCTGGAAATCTAAATAAAAATATATTTGGATACAGTGACCCCACAATTTATGAATCAGCAAAAATGACCACAGTTTATGGATCACTCCATTTGATCAACATGGTGATTCATAAATAGTGTACGAAAATTAAGGTGATTCATCGGTGTGGGGTCACTGTACTCCTATAATTCATAGGAGTGATTTTTCATGAATCGTGATTAGTTTTTGTAAAAATTATGAAAAGAACTTTTTTTTCGCGAATTGATGAGAAAATATGCGTTTCAACTCGTAGGCGGACTTATTTACAGAATTTCCAAGCAAAAACATGAATAGGGTCAGGGACCATTTGGGCGGGAGCACCTAGTTTGGACACTTGCTGCTGCAACTCAGCCGATTTCAAACCGATTGACTTGAATTTTTGCACATGGCTAGATACTGTGCGTATCTGATCGTGTCTCAAAAATCAAATCAATCGGTTCAAAATTGACTGAGTTACGTTACAGCAGCAAGTGCCCAAATATGTGGTCCTGCTCAAATTGTCCCAGACCCTATTAGTCGAATTTCAGAACACTTTTCTTATGAAATTCGTATCACAGTATTTACAAACAACTGTGTTTGAAAGTGTTTCAGAGAGGCTCCTCGGAGGAACTCCAAACTTTACTGAAGTTCATTTGGAAACATTCCAAAAATTCTGCGTAAAATTCCATTTAAATATGCCATATTTACTTATTTGACAATTTATTTAATACACAGAAAGCATTCAAATGTATACGCAGCTCGTTGATTTGAATCTGGATGTGGATTTGGAAAAACGTAACTACATTTGAAAATACACCGATATTTATTATTTATATTTTTCCTTATTATCGGCAACAAACCGATATATTTCTGAGTTGCACTTTTTTCACATAACATATGTTTGTAATTGTTTTCAAATTCTCCACCAGTCTGACTACTTGTGACCAAACATTGACTCTCAGTCGTTGAAAAAGCCCTTTTAAGAACAATGATAAAACATCTGGTTGGGAATATCGAGTGTTCATATGTGTTCACAGTTTTTTTTTCTATTTCGATTAATAAATGTTCAATTAACAACAGTTTGAGAAGTAGGCATAAACGCGATTTCAATATTTTTGTAAATACGATTTAAATTCACTATATTTTTTTTCAAATGCGGAAAATCAACGCATTTACAAAACAATTTAATGAAAATTAGAGCGACACAGATTAAGGTACACTGATTGGCACTACTAGATTTGCCACAGTAGCGCTTTTAAAGGCATTACCTAAGCAAAGTTTCAGTCTTCTACTATAGACAAAATAAAATATCACCTAGGGGGGCGAAAATATTTTTTTGAAGCTCTAAGGGGGCGATACCTCCTAAAAGTTTGGGAAACATCATATATATAAAATCCCAGCGTTGTCTGTCTGTCTGTCCGTAACGCTTTGAAATGTTTCATTGAAATGTTTCACCATAGCTATATCAAACTTTTGAGATTTCGAGATTTCGAGATATAATAATAAAAAGAACATTCTGGAATGTTCTGGAACATCAAAATGCTTAACACTTCCGAGAACTATCTGGAAGTTACTGCAAGTTTCAAACAAAAAATAACGTTCTGTAATGTTCTGGAGTATCAAACTTCTTAAATTTTCGAGGTGTGTACTTGGAAGTATACTTTCAGGCGTTTTCGATTTCTAGAACATTCACCCATTCAATGGACAAAAACCCTACAACAGTTGGCTATGGTTAAAATGTTTATACATGAATAGAATAAATTCTGGCGCTTCTGATAAGTCCAATGCTGACTGAAATGTTTCACATGTTCCGAGGAGAAAATTTCTCAATTGTTATTCTAGAAGTTTCAAGAATCTCCTTGATGGATAAAATTTTTCTTAATTTACTAGCTGACCCGACGTGGCTAGCCACGTTAGCTAGAAATCTCTCTCCAGAATACTTCTCTCTTGAACGTTTAGTGATCTCCAGAAAGTTCTCAAAATTTAATGAATTCTGATTTTCCAGATGTTTTCAGAAGGTCCATTTGACATTTTTTTCTTGAACGTTGACAAACTCCCCGAACACAATCGGCATTAAAAAATTTGTTCCAGAAAATTCCAGAAGGTTTGTTTTCTTATTCTTTCTGAAACATTCAGTAACTTCTGGAGAGTACCTAGGAAGTTTAATGTTCCAGAATATTCTAGAGATTTCTTTCGGTTTTCATTTGGAATGCTCAGTAGCTTCCAGAAATTTCTCAAACATTTTATGAATTTGGTTGTTCCAGAACCTTCTTAAAGGGTATTTTTCATTCTTTCTGGAACGTTCACAAACTCTCAGACACTTTTCGTAAATTTGAAAAAGTTTGCCGAAGGTCTTTGTCTTGTTTTTGTCCAGTAACTTCTCAAAAGTTCTAAGAATTTTGATTATCTAGAACATTTTCGTAGATTATTATTCTTCTTTCTGAAACATTCAGTAATCTCTAGAAAGGTCTCGAAATTTAATGAATTTTGGTGTTCCAGAACATTTTAGAAGGCCCTTTACTTCTTTCTTGGACTTTCATTAACTTCCAGAAAGTTCTTGAAATTAAGAATGAAAAGTGTACAGAACATTCCAGAAGGTTCTTCTCCTTTCTCTGATTGAAACGTTCAGTAACGCACAGAAAGTTTTCGATATTTGAGAAAGTGTGATATCCAGAATATCTCAGATGATTGTTTTACTTTTGTAACGTTCAGTATCTTTCAGGAGGTTTCTGGAAATTTTATGGATTTTTATATTCCAGAACATTCTAGAAGGTTCTTTTTTGGTTCCTCGCTCATTCCCTAACGTACATAACCTTTTCCCAATATATAAAGTTTCATGCTCTAGAACATTCTAGAAGGTTCTTTTCTAAAACGTTTAACAACTTAGAAGTGGTTATTAGAAGCCGAAGTTCTCAGTTAATAACTGAGCTCATAGACACTAAGCTGAGAAGCAGGGTTTGTCCCAGTTGGGACGTTACGCCAAAAAAAGGTGTTCCATAATGCTGCAGAAGGTTCCAGAAACTTCAAGGGGATTCTCGAAAATTTAAGAAGTTCTATATTTTAGAGCATTCCAGAACGTTATTTATTTTCTGGAACTTCCAGAAAGTTCTTAGAAATTTTAGAATATTTATGTTCCAGAGCATTCCAGAAGGTTCTTCTTATTATTCCTAGAAAGTCAAAAAACATCCAGAATGTTCTAGTACCTTTTAGAAATTTGATACAACTATGGTGAAACATTTCAACGAAACATTTCAAAGCGTTACGGACAGACAGACAGACAACGCTGGGATTTTATATATGTATACTAGCTGACCCGACGTGGCTAGCCACGTTTTCACAAACCCGAGAATTATGACGATGGCTTAAAAATGTTGGTATGTATTTTTCGCTTATCTACAACTTTATTCAGAAACCACAATTATTCCTCTTAAGTGTTCTAGAATTTCCTTCTTCTTAATCTCTTTGCAATGTAAGGCTCCAAAAACTTCTCCGAATTCTAAACAAAAAGTTTTTAAATATGCTATTATTTGTGAAAAAAAACTCGAACATGTATGTTATTGGTTTGATTTCAACGAAGAATGTTCGAGAATGTTCATGAATCTTCGATTTCATCTCCTGATTCTCACAGGAATATTCCTATTTTTTTTAATCAGAAACACAAAGCTTCTAAATACCTATTCCATTATTTATCGAAAATTCACGAACATTTTTAGTATTTCCTGCATCAGAGAATGTTCTAGAATATTCCAAAAGCATGCGTATCTTTATCTGCTTCTCGTTCCTCTTCTCCAACTTCTTCGCCCACGAAAGTTTCAGAAATTTCCTTTAATTCGAGACAAAAAGTTTACGAATATTCAATTCATTATGGAAAGTTTTGAAATACGCCTGTCATTCCTTCGAAATATGTCCTAGAATATAGAGTGTAGAATTAGCATTTAAGTTAAAATACACATAAATAAAAACTAAAAAAATATCCTAGAATATATTCTTTTTCTTGTTTTAGTTCCGGAAAATTTCTTCCAATAATGAAAAAAAGCATATTGATTCCTTCAAATAATATTCTAGGATGTTTCAGAAACTTATTTTTCTTCTTGGTGTAGTTTTTTTTTTGTATTTTCATGCCTCCGGGTCATACGCAATGTTCTAGAATATTGTTCTTCTCTTCCCCTTTGCCCAGGAAGGTTAGAAAAATGTCTTCATATTTGAAACAGAAACCTCTCGAATTACATTAACGTTCTGGTTTGCTAAGCGTGACGGGAAGACAGATAGACAACACCTTGCTTCATATGCCGTTTTTGATGTCCTTAATTTAGATTTAGAAAATGTTCATCCCTCAAAAAAAATTTTGAGCATTCTGAAATAACAATTTCCAGAAGTTTCCTCAGAAGCCATTGTAAATATGCGAAACATTTCATTCATCAGAATCGCCAGAAAGTATACTATCATGTATTCAGAAATGAAAAACGCCAGAAAGTATACTTCCAAGTACACACCTTTAACTGTTACAGGGTTTTAATCGCTGGAATGGTAAGAAACTTCTAGAAGCTTCTCAGGAACTGCGAATATTTCATTTCATTTCAGTCACCGTGAATTAATGTTCGGAGCGCATACAGCCGAGTAATAATCTCGCGGGTACCTAGCAAAACTATGCTGAGGGTAAGAGAACTTCCAGAGACTTCCGGAAAATTCTCGAAAATTAAAGAAGTTTCATAATTCAGAACATTCCAGAACGTTCTACTTTTTTTCTGAAACATTCAGTAATTTCCACAAAATTAGCAAGCTGAGAAGCATGTATGCAAATGTTTCATAATATTGCATCTTCTTTTTGGAGCGTCTAGAAACTTCTTGAAGGTCTCGAATATTTAAGAAATTCAATACTCCGGAAAATTCCAGAACCTTCTTTTTCTTTTTTTCTGGAGCTTTCAGTAACTCCCAGAAAGTCCTTGGAATTTTCAGAATATTGATGTTCCAGATCATTCCAAAAAGTTCTTCTTATTATTTCTGAAGTGATACAACTATGGTGAAACATTTCAATGAAACATTTCAAAGCGTGACGGAAGGACAGACAACTCTGGGCTTTTATATATATGATGATGTTAGAAGATCAAAAACGGGAGCATTAAAATAGGGCTGCGTGAAATAAAACCCGGAGTTGTCCTCCTGTCACGCTTAGCAAAGTTTCACTAATATTTTTCACGTATAGTGGAAATAGCATTGTATGAACTAGAGAAAAAATAATAAGGAAAAGAAAAAGCAAAAAAAATAGGAAGGAAAATGAGGTTTTAAAAATTGTTCCAGAACTTTCCTCGAGTGCTCGAGATTTTTCTTTTTTTTACAAATGTTTGAGGGGTTTCCAAGCATGGAATATTTGATTAAATAACAAAAATCTACTGGAGCTTCCCAAGAAGATGAAAAAATTTCTAGAATATTCTAGAACATTCTTCAGAGGAATTAATTAAATATGCTTTCTTTTCATAATTGGAAGAAATTTCCAAACTTTCCAAAGCAAGGAAAAGAAGATATTCTAGGATATATTTCGAAGGAATGAAGAGACATATAAATTGAATGTACTTGAACTTCATTTTTAGACTTTTAAGAAATTTCTAGAGCTTTCATGGGAGAAGAAGATGAAACACGCATGATTTTGAAATATTCCAAAACATTCTTAGATGAATAAAAATACAATCATCAAATATTTTTAAAAAATAATGGAATATTTAGAAGTTATTTGTTCCGAATGCGAATAAATTTGAGAAATATTCCTTTGAAATTCAGAAGATGAAATCGAAGATTCATGAACATTCCCGAACATTCTTCGTAGGAATCAAACCAATAACATGCTTCAATATTTACCACGAAAATATCGCATTGAATTCGGACGAACCTGCCAGAAAAAGACGAAGGAGGTAGGATATTCTAACATTTCAGAGGAATAAATATAGTTTCTGAATTAAGTTGAAGATAAACTTAAAACGCAAATCAAACGTTTTAACATTAAGCTATTAGGACAATTCTCGGAATTTCGAAAACGTGGCTAGCCACGTAGGGACAGCTAGTTGATCTAGAAGTTCCATTATTACATGAGCTAGAACCCTACAACAGTCATATACTACTCAAGGTTGGATACATAATAGCATACCTTCCGGCGCTTTCCAAAGAGATGCACCATACTGAGTGAAATATTCCACATATGCATTGATACATAGGGTAATTCATGTATTTTGGACAGACTGAGGACAACGTTGAAAAAATCGTCCCCTAGCTTCCTTAGAAAGCAACTGATTATGTTGCAAAGTTACCAATACGCTTATAATATGATTGTGCTTTGTGTTCCTGGTGACAAAAACCTTAACGAAAGCATTTTAAGCTGAGAAAATCACAATTTCCGATCGCCTGTAAGAATGGCATTTTGGACACCGAATATATGTTTTGGACACCCTCAGGTATATATAATTTGGACAGGGCAATTATCTCAATGTTTAACCATGAATACTGCTAAATCATGGAAGTAGCATAAATTAACAAATATTTTCTTACAAATAATCAAATTTCTCCGCTTAACAGGCATCTATTTTGATAACAATTACAGTTTTTGTTAAAATCGAGGAAATATCGCCAGACCCACAGAATACGCCTCCAAGTATGCAATCGCACAGCTTCCCCATGTAGTTCGTCAGATGACCAAAATATATTTACAGTAGAAAACTTGTAATGTATTTTGGACACCTCCTATTTTAAGCGTTCTAGATGAATGTTAAGCGGTTGGCTGCCTAATGCTTCTTTATTGAACATTTTTCATTGCAAGAAGGCTTTTAAATTTCTTACAATTATTAATTCAACCATTGTGAGGTGAATATTGTATGTAACTATGAAGTGTATGTCGTCTTGCATACCTGTGCATTTGAGGGGTTTTAGTGAAATAATTTACATTTTCGATAATTTTGAAGTAAATTCTTAATTGTTAAGCGTATTTTCAACGTATATTATCAGAATAGGGTCTATTTGACCCAATAATCGATATTGAGAAGTATCTACTTTTATTAGCTCTCCGGAACAAGGCATACATCGCCGTGCATGTCCAAATTATATACATGTCCAAATTATATTTTTTACCCTAAGCCTTCAAGGAAGCTTCTAGAAATTTTCTGTCTGCTAATCATATATATAAAAGCCCAGAGTTGTCTGTCCTTCCGTCACGCTTTGAAATGTTTCATTGAAATGTTTCACCGTAGAATAATCTGGAACATCGATATTCTGAAAATTCCAAGAACTTTCTGGGAGTTACTGAGAGCTCCAGAAGAAAATAAGAAGAAGGTTCTGGAATTTTCCGGAGTATTGAATTTCTTAAATATTCGTGACCTTCTAGAAGTTTCTGGACGCTCCAGAAAAAAGATGCAATATTATGAAACATTTTCTTCCATTTTTGGCATAACGTCCCGATTGGAACAAAGCATGCTTCTCAGCTTGCTAATTTTATGGAAATTACTGAAAGTTTCAGAATAAAAGAACGTTCTGGAATGTTCTGAATTATTAAAACTACTTCAATTTTCGAGAACTTTCCGGAGGTCTCTGGAAGTTCTCTTACTCTCAGCATAATTTTGCTAAATACCCGCGAGTTTACTGCTCATCTGTATGCGCCCCGAACATAAATTTACGGTGACTGAAATGAAATGAAACATTCGCAGTTCCTGAGAAGCTTCCAGAAGTTTCTTACCATTCCAGGGATTAGAACCCTGTAACAGTTAAAGGTGTGTACTTGGAAGTATACTTTCTGGCGTTTTTTATTTCAAAATACATGATAGTATACCTTCTGGCGATTCTGATAAGTCCGTTGCTGAATGAAATGTTTCGCATATTTACAATGGCTTCTGAGAAAACTTCTGGAAATTGTTATTGCAGAATGCTCAAGAATCTCCTTGAGGGATGAACATTTTCTAAATCTAAATTAAGGAGATCAAAAACAGCATATGAATCCAGGTGTTATCTATCTGTCCTCCCGTCACGCTTAGCAAAGTTTGACTGAAATATTTCACGTATATTTCGGTGAGACCAGCATGATATGATCTGATTGTTCGAGATTGAAGTCGAAGAATTGAATTCGAAGAAACTCCTTTTCTACCAGAACGTCAATGTTATTCGAGAGGTTTCTGTTTCAAATATGAAGGCATTTTTATAACTTTCCAGGGCAAAGAGGAAGAAGCAGAACATTGCTTTTTGTTTCGAATTAAAGGAAATTTCTGAAACTTTCGTGGGCGAAGAAGTTGGAGAAGAGGAATGAGAAGAAGATAAAGATACGCATGTTTTTGGAATATTCTAGAACATTCTCTGATGCAGGATATACTAAAAATGGTCGTGAATTTTCGATAAATCATGTATATAAAATCCCAGCGTTGTCTGTCTGTCTGTCCGTAACGCTTTGAAATGTTTCGTTGAAATGTTTCACCATAGTTGTATCAAATTTCTAAAAAAATACGAGAACATTCTGGATGTTTTTTGACTTTCCAGAAATAATAAGAAGAACCTTCTGGAATGTTCTGGAACATCAATATTCTAAAAATTCTAAGAACTTTCTGGAAGTTCCAGAAAATAAATAACGTTCTGGAATGATCTAAAATATGGATCTTCTTAAATTTTTGAGAATCCCCTTGAAGTTTCTGGACACTTCAGAAAGAAGAAGAAGAAGAATCTTCTGCAGCATTATGGAACATCTTTTTTTTGGCGTACTGTCCCAACTGGGACAAACCCTGCTTCTCAGCTTAGTGTCTATGAGCTCAGTTATTAACTGAGAACTTCGGTTTCTAATAACCACTTCTAAGTTGTTAAACGTTTTAGAAAAGAACCTTCTAGAATGTTCTAGAGAGCATGAAATTTTATTATATTGGGTAAAGATTATGGACGTTAGAGAACGAGCAAGGGACCAAAAAAGAACCTTCTAGAATGTTCTGGAACATAAAAATCCATAAACTTTCCAGAAACCTCCTGAAAGATACTGAACGTTACAAAAGTAAAACAATCATCTGAGATATTCTGGATATCACACTTCCTCAAATAACGAAAACTTTCTGTGCGTTACTGAACGTTTCAATCAGAGAAAGAAGAAGAACTTTCTGAAATGTTCTGTACATTTTTCATTCTTAATTTCAACAACTTTCTGGCAGTTAATGAAAGTCCAAGAAAGAAGTAAAGGGCCTTCAAAAATGTTCTGGAGCACCAATATTCATTAAATTTCAAGGCCTTTCTAGAGATTACTGAAAGTTTCAGAAAGAAGAATAATAATCTACGAAAATGTTCTAGATAATCGAAATTCTTAGAACTTTCGAGAAGTTACTGGACAAAAACAAAACAAAGATCTTCTGCAAACTTTTTTAAATTTACGAAAAGTGTCTGAAAGTTTGTGAACGTTCCAGAAAGAATGAAAAATACCCTTTAAGAAGGTTCTGGAACAACCTAATTCATAAAATGTTTGAGAAATTTCTGGAAGCTACTGAACATTCCAAATGAAAACAGAAAAAATCTCTAGAATATTCTGGAACATTAAACTTCCCAGGTACTTTCCAGAAGTTACTGAATGTTTCAGAAAGAACAAGAAAACTAACCTTCTGGAATTTTCTGGAACACATTTTTTAATGCCGATTATGTTCGGGGAGTTTGTCAACGTTCAAGAAAAAAAAATGTCAAATGGACCTTCTGAAAAGTTCTGGAAAATCAGAATTCATTAAATTTTGAGAACTTTCTGGAGATTACTAAACGTTTAAGAGAGAAGCATTCTGGAGAGAGATTCTGGATGGAGTGTTCTCAAAAACAGTTTCATTGAAGAAGTGTAACTGGAATTTTAAAAATAATCTTTTTCTAGCTAACGTGGCTAGCCACGTCGGGTCAGCTAGTTTCTAGAATATTCTTCCATTCAATGGACAAGACCCCTACAATAGTCATTTACAATCTAAAGGTGGATACATGTTAGTATACCTTCTGGCGCTTCGAATGAGCTCAATGCTGAGTGGAATGTTTCGCATATTTATTGATACAATGGCTTCTGAGGAAACTTCTGGAAGGTGTTATTCCAGAAGTTTCAAAAATCTCTTTAATGGATGGAATGTATGAAATAAATCCCGGAGTTGTCTGTATGTCCTCCCGTCTCGGTTTGCTAAATTTCACTGAAATATTTCACGTAACGTGCAATGGTAGGGAGGGCATTGTATGATTTAGGGAAAGGAGAATTAGGAGAAGAAAAAGTAAAGAAAGAACAGGATGGGAGTTCGATTACAAAAACTGTTCCAGAACTTTTCACGAGTGTTCGAGATTTTTCTGTTTCGGCGTAATCGAAGAAACTCCATTTCTTCAAGAAGGTCAATATAATATTCGAGAGGTATCTATTTCAATTATGAAAAAAAAACTTGAACCTTCCTTAGCAATGAGGATAAAGCAGAATATGACAAATAAATTTCTAACACATTCTAGAACACTCTTCGAAGGAAATAATATGTTTTCTTTTTATAAATGAAAGAATGTTTCCGGAACAAAGAAAAGAAGATATTCTAGGACAAATTTCGAACGAAATAAAAGGCGTGTAAATAAGATGTTCGTGAACTGTTTCTTTCAAATTAAAAACAATTGTTGAAACTTTCCTGGGAGTAGAAATTAGATCTTAGGCAGTGAATCAAATTGTCACTTTTTTAGCCCGAAAACAAACGATAAAAATCAAGAGTGAGTTTCCCGTTGTGCCTGCGCACTACAACAATGATGAATTACAACTTGCATGAAGTGCAACAAAAAAGATGACGGCAACAACAAATGTCACTTCGGTCACGGAGAGAGATTATTTTTTGGTGGATTATGTCGCAACACGCTCTCATGTTGCAACACACATGTCTTGAAGCTTAAGTGACAAGACATTATATTGTCATTCTTGCAATACACTACCGATAGCAACAAAACATTGTCTCAAATTTTCACGGAAGGGATAAACAGTAATTATCAGCTGCAAAAATACTGATTTGAGAGCATATTACTTCGTTTTTGAACGGTATTTACGTGCTTCGACAAGAAGGTAAGATGCTTTAATCATTCATTCTTCATATAAAATAATTTTCGTTTAATTGATTGTGATTCCCCCAGGTGCAGATTCTTAGGTAGCTGATCAGTTGCCTCCGAATACAAGTATTAGATTTGGGTTTATCGACGAAACTTATTGAATGCTCCCGTAGGATCCTTTGTGAATTGTGGTATCCGATATGAATCGCAGAAATGAGACCTATGAAGGTGTGGAAATTTGCCAAGGACCATGGCTTTATTCATCATGCTCCAAACCCAATGATCAGCATATGCTACGCTGTCCTATCAGTCTTAGGTCATACGATGTTCATAGTTGCCAGGTATACGCTGCCGTGTGCAGCATAGTTGTCCATGTTAATAGGGATTCCCATAGAACATGGAACAACTATGCTGTACACGACAGTACGCCAGAAAAGCTCTGAAGGTTCATTGATACTTAGAATCGAAAGTAACATCATTGAGTGCTAGAGAAGTGTAATTTGCTTTGTAATCAATCTTGTGCATTGCATTATGAAACTGAAAGCTATGTTAACACAATACCAGTTTGGACGTAGAAGATCGATAGGGAAGAAGTACGAATTCAGACCTATTGGTAGTTTTGGCCATAAATAGTTACTGAGCCTATTGCTATCTCTAGCGGCATTTTTTACTAATCAATTTCATATCAGCTGTGAAACCAAAGTATTTCATCAATAAAGAAGCAAACTATTCTTTGAGAAAATATGTCTCATAGGGTCTGAGTACCATGAATAGTATCACGCATCCACGCTATAGACACTATAGATTCCATAGACTCGCGGAGGCGAAGACAACTGTAGCCAAAAGAACTGTCAGTTCGCGTAGCAAAACGAGCATGACGTCACGATTCCAATAGTGATAATGGATTACGTGACATCATATTTGCTGGGTACACTAAATTCACGGTAAAACACACTAAAATCGTATTGCTCAACCATATCTCCACGAGTCTATGGAATCTATAGTGTCTATAATCCATGCATAATCTCATTCATCCTATTCGAAAACAAGCGGTTACGGCACCTATTGATTCCGTTCTTTTTATTTCAACTCAAAATCGACGACGACGACACCCCTTGCATTTGGGTCCCTCATATATGTATCTATTTTATTCCAGAAAAATAGGAATATGAAAAGAAAGCTTGCACAGTGCTTCTATTTTGGTGAGCTTTTATTAAAAAAAAAACAAGTATGGCGTGAAACCATTTGGACAGGAAAACTTACTTCAGGCAGCACTTCGTTATAACTCAGTCAGATTTCTTCCATTTAAGTTTTTTTTGAACACGTGCAGTCTCTGGTAGTGTGAATGATTTAGAGGAAAACTGCCCAGATAATTCCGTATTCTTTTATTTTTTCACATTATTTTCCCAAAATATTGATTGAAAATAAGCATGTGAACAGTTTGTAACTATTTTTAACCCTCCTTGTGCATTAGGATCAATTTCGACCCAAATCGTATTACGCCATCGAGTTGTAGTTGTTCCCAGCGTGATGCACTAGGAAGATTAATGATGATAAATCTAGGCATGTTTCTTCGAATTTCAGTGTAGGGGAAGGTGGGGTAATATGCACCCCCTAAGCAAACGTGGCCCTAGAGCTAAAACTAGGATGATTTTATGGGTGTCTTGCGTTTTGAAAGTTAGTTTTTGCAATTTCTCATCGTAATAGGCTGTTTTCCCTCACGCAAATCTGACAGGAAAAGGCCTACTTTCCCACATCAAATTAGCAGTGCGGTAATGCCCGCATAAACGATAACCATAAGATATGCTTAACCACCCATTCGGTATACAATTCGAACAGTATGCGGTATTGTTGAACCATCTACATTACGGTCCGTTTATTGTGTTGGTTTATTAGGGTGGTTCATTACAGCACTGATTTGCGTTGCGTAATGAACCATTACAGCACTGTTTTCAGTTTTGATGAACTTCTTCATGCTGTCTGGACGCAGGTTTGAAAATTTGTGACAAGTGCACAGCATAACCTGCTATGATCACACTTTCTTAAACATGGCTCTGAACATCAGTGTGGAGTTTGATGAAAAAGTTTTGTTTAAAAATATCCTCAAGTCTTGCCTCAAGTAGTAATTTATGAAATTGCAAAAAACGTCATCGTAATTATCCAACTCGGCAAGCCTCGTTGGATAAATGTACGACTCGTGCTGTAAAAATCCTCATTCTGCACCTTGTTGCGTAAACTACTATTACCTATTTGGCTAAGAGATGCCAGCATTTGGTACGCGTGATATCAATTTTATCGAATCAAATTAACAATTTAAAAAAGTGTTTCGTTTTGGGTGCTGAAAAACTGTTGGGGGCAAAACGCACCTTGAGGTGGGGCAATACGACCTCTGGCATTTTCCGCTTTGAATTCTAATGAGATACCAGGCGGCTCCATTTTACTACTTACGGCAGCAAATGAAAGGAGTAGGAGGCGGATGGTAGTTATACTAGGTTGATTCCATATAATCAGCGCGCAATTGCTTAAATTGCGTGCGCTTCAAATTAGATAATCTTTCCAAATGTGGAAAATCATCGTTTTCCACGCTTTCCATTCGAATATTCTTTGCATTCTTGAGCTTGTCCGGCTCAGTTTTACGTCTAGTTTGCTTGAATCGAATGGAACTTCACTTATATAATGAAATAGCGTGAGGGCGTTTTGCCCCGGGGGTGCGCATTACCCCAGGTTACCCTATATGGTCCACTGGCATTATTATCAATTCGGTCGAAATCGGACCGAAAATCCAAGTCGCGAAAATCTATTTAGGGTGCTTGTACCAGTTATCGCACTACCTAAGAAAAACTATTTCTACAAAAATAAGAAGAAGACCGGCGAATGTAAACAATAAGTCAAATGATTGATTAGTTTTCATACTTTACAGGAAAAATATAAAAACGGAACCAAAACTACTTTTATTATTTATTACGGCTTGTGCCAATGATAGGAACCCTGTACCAGTTATGGATACATTTGTTAATTTGGGTTCCACTTCGCACTATTTACATGCATTCCTTATGGGATTTGTCATAACTGGTACACTATGGCGAAATAGGGTGCAAGGAGGCCGAAAAGTTTAGGAAAATGATTTATTTTTACCATAATTTGAAGTTTGTGAAGTTTGAATGATTGCAATCATCTTTTGTGATCGTAATCTGTTGTTCACGAAATTTTTCTTGTTGATTTGTATCTTTAAAGATTGAAAATCAACTATGGCGAATTTGAGGTACTATAGCCATAACTGGTACACTGAGCCTATCTACCAAACCATGCGTCGGACATAACGGCGCGATAACGTCACGCATAGTGCGGTGTATTGCGCCTCGGATGCACAAATCAAATTGATAATTGATTATAGTAATCCTACACTCCCACCCAAATCCATCCTATTCGAAACTACGGCAGTAATTCCCGTATGATACTAGAAGTAAAAATGTAATTGTAAAGTGTAATTAAAATAATGCGATGTATCACATCCTTTATTTCATCGAATAGTAGTCAAACATAGGCGCGTTGAACCTAAAACGTAACAGCATGGTCAATAATAATAAAAAAAAAACGATGGAAATCTGAATTCAGTTGGCAGGTTGCGATTGAATTATCTCGCGAATGGTAGGCTCGATCAGGTCCTTGTTCAATTTAACTTTCAGTACGTGTTCAATAGTGTCACCAGCTAGACGATTTCGCAGGTTTGTGAATATTCTGTTGTACGCGGAGAAATCTCGTTCAACAGCTGCTTGCGTAGAAGCTGCGGCGTAAACAACTTTGGCTAGTTTCCACAGTCGTTCCTCGTGAACTCTTTGCGCATACCAGTAATGGATTATGTTAAATTGCTCCGCGGGGTTGACGCGGTCTTGGCATTGTATTTGCAGCAATTTTTCTTCCAGTGAAGTAGGTTTCGATGAGCGAGTAGAAGTGCCTTCCCCAAACAACTGCGTGAAATAATCGTTGATGTCAAACGAGTTGTTCGATACCGCTGTGTCCTGGTTATCATCTACAGTGCTGGTTTCAGGCCTGTTAACGTTGATGTTGTTCCACAATTTGACGAGATATTTCTGTAAAATTAGGAAACATTTTTTTTTTTTGTAAATTTTTTTGTTTTATAAAACAAAACGTTTCAGCAGAGCCATGTTTACAGAAAACGAACCTATTTCCATGGCGTCCTTGATAACATGGTTCCGCTCAGAAGTCAAACGAGTGAACACGTGCATTGGTTACTTACCACGATTTCTGCCTTTTCCTCGCGCTTGAACAGCTCAGATCCACTATACATGAACCGAGGATCCATGTATAAAGCGGCCCTGTAGGCGATGGGTTCCATCAGAGTTTTTTGTCTCTTGTCCATCGACAGCAGTATGTTATCTCTGAATCGATTTGACTTCAACGCTTTCACTTGACCGTACGCCTTCAGCCACTCCAAATGGAACTGGCTTATTGGGCATTCCTCTTGCTGTGATATTAACGATGCTAAGTACAGCGGGTAGAAAGCTTCGCGATATTCTTCCATGAATTGCCAGCAGTGTGAAAGGTCTGCAACAAAATTTACAAAAAAGGTAAAAAAAATCTCTAAGCAAACTATGAAAAAAAAGTAGCT
This sequence comes from Aedes albopictus, assembly GCF_035046485.1. NCBI lineage: Eukaryota > Metazoa > Arthropoda > Insecta > Diptera > Culicidae > Aedes > Aedes albopictus. The sequence continues at coordinate 477,387,133 of NC_085137.1, read as the reverse complement.
TACCAAGCTCATCATACTGCAAACCGATATTAGAGTAGAATTCCTTGTACTTCAAGAGCACGTATATCATCATATACACAGCATTCCATCTGGTCTTGTTTGGCGAGTTCGGTATCGGGGTCTTAGAGAACTTGAATGCTTGCTTGTATTTTCCTTTTCGGCACATTTTCACAATTTTTATAATATGCTTGAGCGATTCATCGTTCTCTTCGGATTCCCGAGTCACGTCGTTCACCACAAGGTTTATGGTGTGCGCTCCGCAGCGTATGCAGTCGACTTTATGCTCACTTAACGTTTGTTGGTATTCCTCGGTGATTTTCTCGCAGTGGAAAAATGCGTTGTCGTCTTCTGCATTTTCATCTGAATTATCCTGTACATCAGGGCTGCTTTCGCTATCATCTGGATCTTTACATGCGGTTTCGCCCAGAAGATCGACAGATTTGACAACATTTCTTCCATTATCTACCGTAACGGAGTATATTTGCCAGCGCTTTATACCAAATTTGTCCAGCAGCTCTTCAACCTTTTCTTTCAGATATTGAGCGGTATGTTTCTCGTACAGCTCAATGATTCCTATAATGAAATGAAAATTAAAAAAATGTAGTTCCTTAAAAAATGTAGCACAGTCAAGAGTAGTAACAAATAAGCCTTGGGGAAAACAGATATGATGCGCTAAGAAAACTTATGAAATTTGAGTCGAAGCCTAAGGAATTACAATTCGTGCTGATTGTTGTCAATGAAAGTTCACTCGAACTGAAAACATTTGTACAAAGGTTTTTTTTTCAGCCGGATCGTTCAGCAGACCGGAAAGCTTTCTTGTAGGCCTTGCGAGTCGACCTGAAAGCCTCCGAACCAGCCGAACGTCGTCTGTTACAACTCTTTCTACATTGTTTCCTGAGCTTCGCTAGATCAGAGTTCCACCAACGGGTTCCTCTTGTAGTCTTCACAGACCGCAGAGGGCAAGCTTCTTCAAAAGTTTCCATGATGAAAGTCGTTGTTGTATTAACTGCATCATCTAACTCACTTGTAGTGCCAATGGATGGTGAGTATCCATGGAATTTGTCCGCAATTAAATCAATAAAGAGATCCCACTTGGTTGACCGGGGATTCCTGAAACGCAAAGTTTGCGAAGTAACATTCAGATGTAACGATCGTCAGATAAAAATTCTTCACATGACACATGCCCATCGGGCAAGACTGCTCGATTTTCCACCGGTATCAGGCATCACTTCGGGAAAACCAGAGTGATCCATAGCAATATAGAGGAATTCTGAGCATCATTTTGATAACAGAGTTACTCTCGTTGTTACTGTCTTGCCCTTAGCACATGCCAATTAGTCAACTCGTGACTAATTCTACTAGAGCAAAGCGTTATGTCTAACACTTCCTTTCTATCAGATACCATGAAGGTTGGGCAGTTGTCTATGTTAAGTAATCCAAGATCTGTACTACTTAAGTACTCTATCATCTGGAGCCTCTCAAGTTAATGTCTGAGCTGTCCCAGATGATATGGTGAGCATTAGCATCACTGCCAACAATTAGCGGAAGGCCTTTTGAAGTACAGTATGCTATGACTTCCCAGGAAACCAATAAGCATTTGAATAAGCCGTATTTCTGTTTCTTTTTGTTGAACTCATTCTTGATTTTTATCATTCTTTATTTTTATACTTAGCCGGCAAGTGATATTTTGATTTGTTTTGCTGTGAGCTGCCGGGAATTGACGCGGATGCCCAAGTAGTTCGAAACCCTACTCGCATAAATCATTTCACGTTCGTGAATGAACTGGAACCGCAAACGATCGAAGTTTGTCTCTGATGCGTTTTTTCTTTTTTAATTATAACGGCATTTGCAGAGTCATATTTGGTAAAATTCATAACATCATATCAAAAATGTATTCCTGAATGAAGATAAACTGTTTAACCGCTGACCTTCTAAGATATATATTTACTGATTTACTTGAATTTTTCTGGTTTATTAATTGGGTTGGGACACTCAGGAAATATTTCTAGGATTTTTCAAGAATGCCTTAAATTTGTAGTATACTTGGTCTTGGGCTGCAAAACGGTGAGAGCGTCCAACATAGCTGTGGTCCTCACAAGTCCCTAACTTCCACGGGTCAGTCGATGACAAAGACCGCGAGCTAAAAATTAGCTGGTAGCCTGGGCACCTTTTGGGCTTCTGGCTTCTGCTAGATTGAGGAGGTACGTCCAGAGGGTCTGGGCCTGGTGATTGGGGGGCTCGTGCTTCCCCCATCGACAAGTCAAGCATAATTTTTCAAATCGACGTATCTAACTTTTTCACTGATCTGAGTAAATTCATGGTCAATGTTGACGACCATTTCACTAAAATAGTTTTTTATAAAAAAGACTTTTCATAAGTTTTTTCGTGCTTAACATCACCAGGGATATAGCTTGCACTAGGTAAGAAACAAAACCTACTCATTCCATATCATTTTCACAATGAATTTTGACAACAATACACATACACCGAGTTGGTTAGAGATACGTCATGCCAGATACGTTGCTTTTGTATGGTGCCAGTTTGGTGTATCTGTTACTTTTGATTTTGACTAGATTCGTCGTTTGGTTTTCTCATATATCAAAACGGTGTATCTATCAGTAAAGTTGTAAACATCAATATAGTTAGATACGTCGTTTCGAAAAATATGCTTAGTTAAACAAATTAAGCAATAAATCATCAAACAGTGATGTGGATTCTTTAATTTGCTTTATGAATCATGCATGCAGCAGTAAACCCGGATTTGTTTACATTCTCGAGTTACGTCGGATTGAAAAGTTATGCTTGAAGTGTATAAAGTCACGTGGGTCTCTCGTGATGGACATACTGAAAACCATATCGGCATCAGTCGAAAATGGAGACGGAGCCTTGATGTCCGAACTAAACGCAGCGCCGATATCGCGTCTGATCATCACCTTCAAATCGGCGAGATCCGGCTCCCTATTGCCCGCATTCAATGGCAGAAGGAAATACTAGGACGACGATTCAACACACGGTGGCTAGAAGATCCAGTTCTGAAGAGATCGTTCGTTGACGAACTTGGAACCCGATTAGTGAATGTTCCGGAAGGTGGCAGCATAGAAGAGCAGTGGACACCAGTGGAACCAGTAGAATGCCTTTATTGATACTTTTTGTAGTTTCTACGTCAGACGAATCATCATCTCGGCATAAACCACCTAGGGTACGGCTCACGGGTGACCTCATCTGTGTCATCTATGAGGCACTCAAGAAATTGAAACAGCCATACGAAGCATGAAGTCCAACAAAGCCCCCGGGGTTGAGATTAGTCCATATTCTAAATCTGCATGTCAAACTGAGCCGAAATCCAAATTTTAATGAATTTTGGTACCCGGGAACCTGTTTAAAAAACAGTTTGAAGTTTGTATGGGAGCGATTTGTCGAATCACCCCTCGTCGCATTTTGTACTGGGCGGAGCTGTCAAGCAGTTGACCAGCTGTCAAAAGGTGATTTTGAAAAATCTCTTCGAAATCGATTTTAGGTACCAAAATAAAGTTCTAAAAATCTGACAAAAATTATGGTGGTTCTGAAAAAGGTGCTCTTTCGCATAAAATCAAAAAATCAATACATTTTTCTTAATTTAAAAACCCAATTCTGTAATATCTGGGACACGAAGACTTTTCCGGCTGACTGGATGCAGGGCGTCTTACTGAAGGTTCCCAAAAAGGGGGATCTGACTGTGTGCAACAAGTGGCGTGGCACCATGCTACTATGTATTGTTCCCGAAGTTCTGTGTAAAGTTATCCTTAACCGGATACAGGAGAAACTAGACGCGACTCACCGGCGGCAGCAGACAGGATTCCGGAGTCACGCTCCGTATCATACTGGAGCAGGTTAACGAATTCCAAGAGTCCCTCTATGTGGTATTCATCGATTACGAAAAAGCTGTCGATCGCCTAAACCACGAAAATCTGTGGGGCGCCCTGAGACGCAAAGGAGTTCCGGATAAAATGGTCAATCTCATCGATACGCAGTACGGGGCTTTAACGAGACATACTGCATACCGACGTTTTGTCCAACCCCAGCCGGGTAGTTGCAAGTGTGAGGTAAGGATGTATACTAGCACCGCTACTGTTTCTCTTTGCAATCGACGAGATCATGGTGGGACGGAGTTCTGACATACAGAGTACTGCACGAATTTATTCTGGCCTGCTTACTCTCACACGAAATTTGACGTTTGAGCGGTGTCGGCACCTCTCAAACGTCAAATTTTCTGTAAAAGAAAACAGGCCAGCATGAATTTGTGCAGTGGACCATTCAGCATGACCTAAGGGTGACGGGTTCGATTCTTGTTCGATGCTGGAACTTTTCCGTAATGGGAATTTCAAAGACTTCCTTAGGCATCAGGAGAGATATACATATGCAAAACAATCATTGAGAAGCCTTTTAGTAACCTATGGTAGCTGAGAAGCAAGCTTTGTTCCAGTGGGTACGTTGCGCCAAGAAGGAAGAGATAGAATCTAATTAAAATTGACTTACCGAGAGATCTTCTCACAAGCTGCAGATCCTTGTAATATTGTACACTCACTGCCATGACGCTCCTGTTCATTTTCGAGGTGGTGTCTAACTTTAGACTAAGCATCGAATCCTTTGTTTCTTCGGAAATGAACCCGTCAATGACATTGCTCGCGTCCTTCACATAAGAAGCAATGTTTTGTTTATTTATCGTTAAATTAAGTGCACTGAGCAAAGGGTCCACAATATCCCTGATTCCCTCCCACTCCACTGCACTGAATGGTGCGTCGTGGCACGTTACAATTTTTATTAATCCTCCCACCACTTTCCGTTTTGATACCCGTGCCGTCACAACTTCTTCACCTTTTGGGCGCTTTTTCCCTCGCTCCGCGATCTTCTCTTCCGGGATCTGCTTTCCGAGTTTCAAAACATTGTAGCTCGCGGGATGTATGTTTTGGATGTGCCGCAGGCAGTTGGTCAGAATGAAGTTTTTTGGACGAAATTGGCAGTTCTCGCCCAAACCGCACTTGAGTCCGCCCGCTTCCGTTCGGAACACACTCCGCACTTTTTCGGATACATTTTCCTTGTTCTCGCGACCGACGATAGACAAATTCATTGCGCTTTGTTTATACTTTCTCGAACGACTTTAACCGGTGACCAAACCGCACTTGGTCCGCCCGCTTCCGTCCGGAACACACACCGCACCTTTTCCGATAAATTTTCCTTGTTCTCGCGACCGGCGACCGATTAATTCATTACGGTTTGTATGTACCGTAAAACGGGGTATCATTGATCAGCGGGGTAACATTGATCGGATTGACCGCCCTCATGAAATGTTCAAACAAGCATTTTACATTGAATCCGTTTCTGCTATCGAATGGTATATCGTAATCTGCCATTATTTAGCTATCGAATGACATGTAATACACTATAATTGAATTTCATAAACAATGAAATAAATCGATTTTTCCATAAGTGTGTTTCGTAACGCAATGAGATACATTGCCAAAAAATCATGCATGGCATGAATACTAGATACAATATGAGGTTCGAAATCACTGTGTTACTTCAATATGATATCCTAGAGTTGGATTTAATCACCGAAACTTTTATGAGAATACTATTTTTCAATAAAATATACGATTTATTAGAAGTGGGATATCAATTCAATCAAATTCCTTTAGCCATTGCCTACCTTTAGGTGTTATTCGCGGATTGGAGGATTTTAATCCTGAAATAACTCAAAAAGTGCAAAACTTGTAAGAATTTGAACAACATATTCGAAATCAGCGACCCCGAATTTAGTAAGTAAGGGTATTTTCAACACAAACGAATATTGATCTCTGACATGATCAATGTTACCCCAAATCAACAAAATCAAAAATTAGATTAAAAAGTCTATTTCAACATGATTTAAAGTTTTATAATACTTTTTCGAGTAGCTTAACACATACTCAGAGGACCAGTACCTGTTTTAAAAATATAAAACATGTAACGTTTGCTTTAACAAAAGAATTATTCAAGAAAGATCGAAAATTCTGATCAATGTTACCCCGGATTACGGTACTTTCTAGAACGACTTATACCGGTGATCACTTCTACTTAGTCGAACCTGTCAGAACTTTTTGCAGAAACACTCGCGAGCATTTGAATAGGTACTATCCTCAAAAACAATTTTTGTTATCTTTTTCTACACAAAAATTTAACAACGTCAATGTAATGATTTAGCTTAGTTATACAGTACATATCGAATTATCGAATTATATTTATATATTGTAACATAAAAATCCGAATTAGTAAGCAAAATTAACAAGAAAAAAACGGGATATTGAAAGACTGTCGCTTTTGTAGATATGACCTTTTGAAATGTTCGCAATGTAATGTTTGAAGTTGACAAGCACAGCACATGCGTCACGCGACAACACATAAGAATTAGAGAAATGCCTCTCTCTCTGGGTGGGGCATGTATGTCACATGATCGGATTTAATTTTGTTGCATATAGTTTAATGTCGCTTGCTCAAGAAACATGTCGTTGTGACGATACAACATTGTCGTGATTGTATCGCAAAGCAATTTATCATTATTGTGTAGTGGACGCAACAACGATAAAGATACATAATTTTTTGTCCCAACATTTAAAAGTAAGGATATTGTCATTATCATTTAAGTGTGTGCGATTTTGGATTCACTGATCTTAGGTGAATTCCAGTGAGAACCAGAAGATGAATTCGAAGCTTTATGGGTATGCTGGGGTGATACAAATCGATAGATTTTAAAGAGCAAATTCTAAGATATTTAGATGTCTCACTCCCCACCAGTATCAGCTACTCAACGAGGGCGGCCATCCTGACCTGGAGTAGAGTGGAAAAAGTGAAGTGAAAAAGTGTTCTGTGGCAGGGCGGTGATTTTTAGGTGTTAGCAGTGCAAACGCTGACCAATGGAGGAAGATTTCCCGGCTTTTCAACCCGAAGGAGGGAGCCGCAAGAATAATGAAATGTCCGAGCCAATGTCTTTAA